>NC_021163.2:64236460-64237223 GCF_000331145.2 Cicer arietinum
TATTCTAAAAATATCTAGATATTTTATAAAATTATCATTTCACCCATCACTTCCCAAACCACTTTTTGTTAAAAATATCAACTCTCGTCGCAACTCAGTTGACAGATACAATTTTCAGCAATCCGAGGTATTTTTAACAAAATTGTTTGGTATTAAATTCTTCTTAACGTAAATAAATAAAACTATTGCTCGACGAATAATTTAATCAGGGATCCAAAAATATTTTTGGCATTAAATTCACAAAATACTAAAATACCATAATTTGGCTAAAAAACCTCAGAGTTCAACACTAAAATACCCTAAAATTGCATAATTTATGATTTAAAAACTATGAGTCTTACATTACTACCCCCCTAAAATTAGTTTCGTCCTTGAAACTACGCATCGATAAACAACTCAGGGTGTTGTTCCCTCATCTTGCTCTCCAATTCCCAAGTCGCATCTCCAGTAGTTGGGTTCCAAATTACCTTGACCAAGGAAACATCTTTGTTCCTTAATCGCTTAATCTTCCTATCATCAATTCTTACATGTAATACTTCGAATGACAAGTTATCCTGCAGTTGAATTGTGTCCGGTTCGATCACATGTGACAGATCTGTAAGATATTTCCTTAACTGCGACACATGAAATACATCGTGAATTTCAGACAGTATCTGTAAGACCCGTAATTTTAAAGTGTGCTTTATGTGTTTTTGTATATTTTGGATTTTGGCTCGGAGGCTTTTTAGCCAAAGTTAATAATATTTTGGAGATAATTGTTAAA
>NC_021163.2:64237352-64237730 GCF_000331145.2 Cicer arietinum
TATATGTGTTTGTTTGGGGGGAAAAAGAAAGGAAAACTAGAAGGAAGGAAAAGGAAAAGAAAAGAGTATATAAAGGAAAGAAGGAAAAAGGAAGAAAGGAAAAACAAAGGAAAGAAAAAGAAAGGAAGGAAAATCCAACTTTTCCATCGTCTTCTTCCTCTCCCGCGGCCAATTTCCCTCCTTTCTCCCATTTTCATTTTCGTCGCTTTCCTTTCTTCAAAACTAGTAACCCAAGGTTGGGTGAGAGTTAGAACAAGGATTTCGCAACTCCACTCTTCCTCTTTGATTCGAAAACGAAGAAAAACGGTATTTGAGATCCAAACACAAACCCCTCCGTTTCTTCTAGATCCAAGCTTCATTTCACGAAGAGTTAGAAGG
>NC_021163.2:64239403-64244149 GCF_000331145.2 Cicer arietinum
AAACCCTCACCCCAATCGATTTCCCAATCGATTGGCTCAGTGAAAATCCTCAGTTTGAGTTAGATGATTGATTTCTCATTAACTTATCCATGTCTTGATTGGTTATGTGTTAATTAGGAGATTGAGGACTTCATTTTACTTTCCATTTTATTTGGCAAAGTATTGTATGAACTTTTAGGATATTGAAAATCCTATTAAGGTGCATGCCTAGTTGAAAAGTTATTTTGAGCATTTAAAATCTTAATTGCTATGTGTTAACTGTTATTTTTTTGGTTGGTGACCCTTTACATTTATTGTGGAAATCTGGGCTTTGCCCTCAGATGAGAGTCAGGACGGTCCTACCGGTTCGTACCCTACGGACGGGAATGGAGATGGGGACGCTTGACTGCAGTTACGTTAGGAGGATCTCACGGGGCGCGTGGAGATCACTCAGGGTGTATAGCTTTTTGGTAGGATGATCAGATTAGGATGATGTATAGGAACTAGGTGTCCTTCTTTTTGGATTGGAGTTATTTTTAGTTGGAAAACTGTACTTATACTAATATTGTCAGTTTGACTTCTTATTCGAATGGGTTCCATGTACCATTTGATGTTGTGTAAATGTTTTGGATTTATAATTGGAGAAACTTTTCCGCTGCTTGTAAATTATAACGACTCAATTATCTATCCAAAAGCATTTCCTGATTTAATTCTTTGTTTGTTTTTAATTACTTTAAAAAAAAAATATACCATCGCTTTGAAAAACGGGGTGTTACAGTATCGGAGGCAATGCAATCCGATAAGCAACAGGTCCAATTTGTGTAGAAATCTGATATGGTCCAATGAATTTCATAGTCAACTTCTTCGATTTCATAGCTCTGCTAACTCCAGTAGTAGGTGTGACTCTCAGAAACACATGATCCCCTTGCTCGAATTCCAAAGGTCTGCGTCGTTTGTCCGCATAACTCATCTGACGATCCTGTGAGACCTTCATTTTCTCTTTTATCTTCTTGACCTTATCTGTAGTCTGTTTCACCATCTCAGGTCCTACAATCATACTTTCATCGTCCTTATACCAACACAAAGGCGTTTGACACTTGTGTCCATACAGAGCCTCATATGGTGTTATTCCAATACTTGTGTGGAAACTATTGTTGTAGGTAAACTCAACCAACGGAAGTACATCATCCCAACTTCCTCTATCATCTAATACAGATGCTCTCAATAGGTCTTCCAATGACTGATTTTTCATCTCAGTCTGTCCATCCGTTTGTGGATGGTAAGCTGAACTCAATCTTAGTTTCGTTCCCAACGCTTCATGCAATGCTCCCGAAAAGTGCAACGTGAATTTCGGGTCACAGTCTGATACAATACTCGACGGGACTCCATGTAATCTCACAATCTCAGCAATGTAGATCTTTGTTAGCTTATCTACCTTATAGATGGTCTTTACTGGTAAAAAGTGTGCGGATTTAGTCAATCGATCCACTATCACCCATATAAAATCATTCTTTCTCATTGTTTTCGGCAATCCAGTTATAAAGTCCATGGAAATGTTGTCTCACTTCCACTCAGGTATGTCTAAAGGTTGCAACATTCCAGCAGGTCGCTGATGTTCCATTTTCGCTTTCTGACAAGTTAAACAAGTTGATACATACTCCGCTACATGTCTCTTCATTCCTGGCCACCAATAATTCTGCCTCAAATCGTGATACATCTTTGTTGCTCTAGGATGAATATCCAATGTACTCTTATGAGCCTCTCTTAAAATTTTTTTTCTCATATTTTCAATTTCTGGTACACAAATCCTACCATTACATCTCAAAGTATTATCTGGTCCAATCTTAAAATCAGTTGTCTTCCCTTGAATTAATGGGCCATCTTGAAAATTTGCAATGTCTTCAAGTAGTCCACTCGAAATCTTGATCATTCCGAATTTCAAAATTCTCGGTGCAAACTCTACCTTCAATTGTAGGTCCCTAAAAGCTTCCCACAACTCTTGTTGTCTAGCCATCACTGCTGAAGATACTGATACACTTCTTCTACTCAGCGTATCAGCCACTACATTGGCCTTCCCAGGGTGGTACTGCAGTGTGAAATCAAAATCCTTGAGAGTCTCCATCCATCTCCTCTGACGCATGTTCAATTCCTTCTTATCAAACAAATATTTCAAACTTTTATGGTCACTGAACACTGTGAACGTGCATCCATATAAATAATGCCTCCAGATCTTCAATGCAAAAACTACAGCAGCAAGCTCTAAATCATGAGTAGGATAGTTCCTTTCATGAATCTTCAATTGTCTTGAGGCGTAAGCTACAACTTTCTTGTGGTGCATCAGAACACATCCCAAACCTTGGTGAGATGCATCACAGTAAACTTCATATGGTTCTTCTGGTTGTGGTAATACCAATACTGGTGAGGTTGTCAACTTTATCTTCAGTAATTGAAAATTTTTCTCACACTTCTCTGTCCATGCAAACGGTTGATCTTTTCTAGTAAGTTGTGTCAACGGAGCTACAATCTTCACAAAACCTTCAATAAACCTCCTATAGTATCATGTCAGTCCTACAAAACTTCGTATATCATTGACGGTCTGAGGCTGTTTCCAAGCAAGAACTGTCGCAATCTTTGCCGGATCCACAACGATTCCTTCCTTGGTTATCACATGTCCTAAGAAATTTATTTTCTCTAGCCAAAACTCACACTTCGATAAATTGGCATACAATTGCTTCTCGCGTAAAATTTCAAGAACTTGGCGCAAATGTTCTCCATGTTCTTCCTCAGTCCTGGAATAAAGCAAAATATCATCAATGAATACTACAACAAATTTATCTAGAAATGGACTAAAAATTTTGTTCATGTAGTCCATAAAAATTGATGGTGCATTGGTAACTCCAAATGGCATAACAAGATATTCATAATGTCCATAACGAGTTCTGAAAGCAGTTTTCTGAATATCTCCTTCTCTCACTCGAATTTGATGGTAACCCGACTTCAAGTCAATCTTCGAAAATATCGCGGCTCCTCTCAATTGATCCATCAAATCATCGATACGTGGTAAAGGATAACGATTCTTAATAGTCGCCTTATTAAGCTGTCGATAATCCACACATAAGCGTGAGCTTCCGTCCTTCTTCTTAACTAGCAACACGGGAGCTCCCCATGGTGATACACTTGGCCTAATAAATTTCTTCTCCAACAAATCTTCAATTTGGCCTTTGAGCTCATTTAATTCCAATGGTGACATTCGATACGGCGCAATTGAAATTGGTCCGGTTCCTGGGTGCAAATCAATGAAGAACTCCACTTCCCTTATTGGAGGTAACCCTAGAATTTCCGTTGGAAATACGTCCTGGTACTCCTTTACAAGCACTACATCTTCTATGTTCACATTCACCTTTGCATCCGCGTTGGCCAAAGACAGAAACTCATGAGTTCCTTCTCTTAGTGACACTCCGAGTTTGTTAGCAGCTAGATACTTAACAACTCCTGGTTCGGGGAAAAGAACCAGTTTACGAGCACAGTCCAAGATCACATAATGATACGACATCCAATCCATACCGAGAATGACATCGAGTGATTGTAGAGGTAAACAAATCAAATTAATCAAGAAATCCCTATTCTGGATAGTTACTTGACAATGTAAACATGCAGAATTTACTATCAAAGTCTTAGCAGGTGTAGAAACAACCAAATCAAAAGGTAGAGACGACACAGATAACTTCAGACGATTCACACAATCCATAGCAATGAACGAATGGGTTGCCCCTGAATCAAAAAGTGCAGTTAGAGTGTTACCTGCAATCTCACAATCACGTTGAATCAAATTGCTAGATGGATTTCCAGCTTCAGCACCTACGCAATAAACGCGTCCTCTAGCTGTAGGAAGAGTAGCCCTAGTTGCATTCACTATTGGTTCCACCTTCGGATCCCTGCAATCGCTTGCAATGTGCCCTGGCTTCTAGCAATTGTAACAAATTGGATTTTTAGAGGTACAAGCAGTAGCATAATGTCCCTCTTTTCTACATCGGAAACATCGAATCACTTGTCCCAATTGTCTTCCAAAGTTCTGGTTCCCTGGGTGATTATGACTCCTATTGTTGTTCTGCGGGCGGTTATATGGCTTAACAACTTGTTTTCCTTTGTTGTTCTGATGGTTCATCCGACTAGGCCCCCCGGAACTAAAGTTCCCTCCTCGGTTGGCTCTCTTGTTCTTCATGTCCTCAACTTCTCTACATTTCTCCACTAAGACTTGGAAACGTTGAATTCCCAATAGCAGGATGGAGTCTTGAATCTCATACTTCAGTCCGTTTTGGAAACGGTGACACATAAATTGTTCATCAACCTCTTCATGGAAAAACCTAAAATGCCTTGACAGTGACTCAAACTTAGCAGCGTACTCACCCACTATCATATTTCCCTGATAGAGTTTAAGAAAATCATCCCTCAGCTTAGTCTTGGTACTCATCGGGAAGTATTTGTCTAAAAACTTCCTTTTGAACGACTCCCAATTCACCTCCTCATGAGATGATCCCATTAGAAGCCTGGTACTTCTCTACCAATATTCGACGTCCCCTAGTAGCAGATACGTAGCATAGTTGACCTTCACCCTTGCTTGACAATTAATCATTTCGAATATCTTTTCCACTTCTTGAATCCATTGATCAGCTTTTTCCGGGCTCTCATCACCCTTGAACTTTGGAGGATTGTAACGACGAAAATCTTCCAATCCCCTAGATTCAGCAGCACGGATCTCTCTTTCCC
>NC_021163.2:64244215-64244659 GCF_000331145.2 Cicer arietinum
TTTGATCGTCCCTGTTGATGTTGACTCTTGCAGCGTCGTTCCTTCTTGGAGGCATTGTTTCCTATAAAACCAACATCAAGAAGAAATCTTAACACCTCTTAGAAGAATTCCAAAAGACAGCTTTCGACTTCATCAACACATAACAAATTACACAAGACTTGACAACTCAAACAACTTACCCCCAACGCATGATCAGATAACGACTCCTAACCTACAGGTCAACCTACAATCTAACCAAAGCTCTGATACCACAATGGAACACCTCAATTTTTAACAGCGTGAGTGTATTTTTTTTTCAAAAATCAACTAATGAAAAACCAAAGCGTAACACAAACGATAATTGTCATAATTAATTACATCATAATATAACAAACTTGAAATAGTTGTGAGGCGATAAACTAAAATATCCAAATATAAAATACGCAGGGGCTATGAGACCTATCA
>NC_021163.2:64245066-64245785 GCF_000331145.2 Cicer arietinum
AATCCCCATGGTCACGTCAAAAAAATGGAACATGGACCCACCAAGACAGAAATCATTTGACCGTATAAGTATAGTTATAGTCATCCCAAAATGAAATAAGAACAACCACCAAAAGAAAGATATCAAGTCCCTATACAACAAAACTAATATCATCATACTCTAGCAACTACAATAACATGGGTGACCTCCACACACTCCACAAGATCCGTCTGACGCAGCATCCATCTTCGAGGTAACCTCATCCTCATCAACATCCATAGATGGATCGCTCTCTTCAGAAGTCAGATCCACCCACGAGATAGAGGGCTTCGGCGGCGCCGGGACCTCAAAACAGTATGCTACTTTAGTGACAGTCGGTAAAGGATCATTCACTGGAACTCTGACTCGGCCCTACAATCTCTCGCTCCATGGGCATCGACCCCTTATCCTTTCTGCCAGTCCCTGGTCCAACCACTGTATCCTCAACTCCCACAACGACCTCTGCCTCTACTCTAACTGAGGAATCCTTCGCATCTTCCCAAGCTCCACTCATCCCAAGCACTAATCCGGAAGGTACCGGATAATCGATCTTCTCGCGAGTGAGTTCCACAAAAAATATTGCCCCAACTTTCCTACTAGTCCTCACTACCTTCCCCGTATAAGTGGCCCTGCTTGAGATGGGGTCATATACCCAAGCAGTCGGCGAGTCTCGATCAGGGAAGTCTAACGATGTCTCCGTC
>NC_021163.2:64246381-64247875 GCF_000331145.2 Cicer arietinum
CCTGCAAGGATAAGATGAACCAACAATTCACATGGCATCATCTCGTGGCCCATCATGGTCACCACTATCACCATGACCCCATCGCGGTCACCATGTACTATGAAATGCATGAGCATACTCTAACTCTTTTCACCATAATCATTAATTAAATGCAGCTATTAAAAGATTCCCCATTTTTAAAACTCATTTAACACTAATGATTTTTCAAATACAACACAGAGCATACTCAAACATATTTATTAACACCAATTTCAATTTCCAAAAACACACATAAATCACCTTTCTAAATTCAATCCACACATAAATTGAATTAAATTCATTTTCCACCAACACACACATAAATTGAATTAAATTCTTTTTCCACCAATCCACACATAAATTTTTCTCAAAAATTCATAATATTAATTATGAACACCTCAATTTCACCAAACATGAGTCACTATAATTTTCAAACATTAATCCCCCGCAACAATATTCAGTATTTTAATTTTTTTTACAAAAAAAAAAAAATAAAGAGAAGACAATAATTATCACATGGATGTGATGAGAGTCCAAACCAAGCAGAATTTCAGAAGGTCTTCAAATCTACGACACTACTTGGAAAGTCCAATAACATTCAAAGCCTTCAGCAAGTTAAACAATGAGTATTTTCTCATCTTCTATAGTCTGAATAGAAGTGTTGTAATGATAATACACATCTCACAAAGTGGTGGTTAACTAAAGATAAATGAACCCAAAAAACTTTACAACCACTGATCCAAGATTATGCCACTTGAAAATTCTAAAAGTGATAGAGAAATTAAGGTGGAACTTTGTCGCAAGTCAAATTATGTGATGCAGACAATATATACTATAACTTTGGTGCCAAAGAATAAATGGGGATGACTAACGCATGATATGAACACCTAAAAACTAGGGATGGGCAAAAAAACCAAATATTGAACTGATTTATAGAACTGAACCGAACCAAACCACTTTTAAATTAAACCGGTTCAAAAAATTTAAAAACCAAATTTTATTTTAAAATCAGTTTTTTTAACTAAACTGATTTTAAACAAAATAGGTGCTAACCAAATTTAGTTTTGATTCTACCAAAACCTCAAAATCTCAAAACCCTAAAATCAGCCTCAAAACCCTAAAATTGAAATGAAGCTTATGGCCGCCGCCGTTCGCCGCCGCCGTTCGCCGCCGCCGCCGCCGCTACCGCAAATAGAAAAGTCATCTCTTCTCTCTTCGCACAACGATCGCACTTCGTCTTCTCTCTTCGCACAACGATCGCACTTCGTCTTCTCTCTTCGCACAACGATCGCACTTCGTCTTCTCTCTTCGCACAACGATCGCACTTCGTCTTCTCTCTTCGCACAACGATCGCACTTCGTCTTCTCTCTTCGCACAACGATCGCACTTCGTCTTCTCTCTTCGCACAACGATCGCACTTCGTCTTCTCTCTTCGCACAACGATCGCACTTCGTCTTCTCTCTTCGCACAACGATC
>NC_021163.2:64249791-64250816 GCF_000331145.2 Cicer arietinum
ACCAAGAGGCATGTCGATTGGAGCTTGTGAAGATGTTTGTGGGAGTAGAACTTCCTTTTCGATTTGTGGAGAATGTGTTTTTTCGGAACTTTGTGAATGCCTTACAACCACAATTTGATATTCCATCCCGCACTACATTAAGGCGTGCTATTTGGTCACTTTTTGATGCGGAGAGAGAAAGACTTAAAATTTTCATCTCAAAACATTGTGGAAGGGTTTGCCTTACGACGGACACATGGACTTCTATTCAAAATCTAAGCTACATGAGTCTAACTGCACATTTCGTTGATAAAAATTGGAATTTGCATAAGAGAATCTTGAATTTTTGTCAAATCACGAGCCATACAGGAGAGTTCATGGCCAAGGAAGTCGAGACATGCTTAAATGCTTGGGAGTTGAATCGTGTCTTTAGCATAACAGTAGATAATGCATCATCTAACGACGTTGGAATTAAATTTATGAAGAAGTGGATGAATGCAAGGAATTGTTTGCTCTTGAACGGAGAATATATCCATATGCGGTGTTGTGCACATATCTTGAGTTTGATTGTAAAGGAAGGTTTAAAAGATGAGGACATATCTATCATAAGAATCCGGAAAGCAGTCAAGTATGTGAGATCGTCTCCTTCGAGATTGGCAAGGTTTAAGGGATGCGTTGAAAGGGAGAAAATTTCTTATAAAGGTCTCATATGTCTAGATGTGGAAACTAGATGGAATTCCACATATTTAATGTTAGTAACGGCTGTGAAGTATAAGAAAGCATTTGATTTGTTAGAAATTGCCGATGCTAAGTATGTCAAAGAATTATCTAAGGATAAAGGCCCTGGTGTGCCTCTATCCAAGGATTGTGACTTTGCTAATACGATGCTTCCCTTTTTGAGGATTTTCTATGATGCTACTATGCGTATTTCCGGCTCTTCATATGTTACTAGTAACATATATATGAAGGAGGTATTTGCTATTGGAAGGAAGATCCGATTATTATGTGAGCACAATGATGCAAGCATAAAGTTGATGGGGATTAGT
>NC_021163.2:64250867-64293908 GCF_000331145.2 Cicer arietinum
CATCAGAGTCTGCTTTCAGCACTGGAGGAAGGGTGTTGGATCCTCATCGTAGTAATCTTACACCTACGATAGTGGAAGTGCTTGTTTGCACTCAAGATTGGCTTAAAGGATCTCCTTTCTCAAATCTATTTGACGAGGACCTTGAAGAACTTGAAACCTTTGAGAAAGGTATGTCACAATATTTTTAGTTCTACAAACTTTGTATTGTATTTTAAATTTTTTGAAACATAATGAAATGCTCTTTTTTGCAGAGATCATTTCTCCAACGCTCTACGCAACAGCATCTGCTAGTGTCATTAGTCTTGACGATTAAAGACATTTGTTTCTATTTTGTTTAGCTCAAAGAAAGCTCAAAGAATTAGGTGAGTGAAACCAAGTGTTTCAGTATTTATATGGTTATTGAACTCTACATGTTATTTTTTGAAATTACTAACTGGTGTCATTTTTTTATTTTTAATAACTGTTTGCCATTATTTTAGCTGCACTTGTTCGCTTTTCTATAGCGGGAAACTTCCTCGTGGGACTCTTGAAGTTGTTTTGATCAGCGCCAAAGGCCTTGAAGACAATGATTTTCTCTGTAAGTAATATACTATGCATAAAAATGTTAAATTCAGATACTGCATATATCAATGAATTTTCCTTTTTCACTGAAATTTATTCATAAAAAAATGGATCCAAATGTTTGAGTTTTAATTTTTAGATATATTAAAGCTGGTTTGGTGGATCTAGATACTTGTAATAACCAAATTAAACTACAAAAAATTATTTATCTAAAGTTGGACTGATCTACATATATTTGTTGTTCATAAAGCTTGTTAATTTGAGTCTATTTTTCTTTGATAATAGTTGAATTTGAGATTCAGTTGAAGTCAATTTTTCTTTGATCTGATTAATGACTATTGACATTATTGACAACTAGTTATAATCATATAATAATGTTGAATTATGAATTTGATTATTCAAATTGATCAAAATGGTCCTTTAAAGTTCTGATGATCTTTGTTCTCAATGAGCAGCTAGCATAGATCCTTATGTGATTCTCTCTTACCGGGCACATGAGCACAAGAGTACTGTGCAAGAAGGTGCTTTTCTGACAAACTTAACTTGTAATTTGCTTAGTTGACATTTTGGATCTGTTTCTATAGATGCACTTTAGATATTATTTATATGTTATATATGCTTCAAACTTCACAGGTTGGGTATGATAAATTGGGTTTGTCTATTGGTCTTCAATTCATTGGAAGGCCTTGGTCTGAAGCAACACTAATCCACTTAGCATTTGCAATGCAGGTAAACATTTCTTTCATTGTATTGAATATACACTAGTACAATATTGGTCATTTTCTTTTATATCATTCAAATAATTTTTCTTGTGTTCTGTTTTATATTATTAATTTTTTTTTTATAATTGTGCATGTAATAATAAATGTACAGCATATTCAGATTAAAGAATCATTATATTTGTAAGCTTATGAAGAACTTTTTATGTGTGATTTCAGGCTATCTGCATGTCAGATTACAGAAAGCCAGAGCATTACTATGATCTGCTAAGAAGATAAAAAGGAAGAATAGTAGCAGTAGCACATTGTTTCCAGCTAAAGGAAAGCCTTCATTGTAGTGTGTTTGAGCTAGTGGGATTTTTTCTTTCTTTTTTCCTTTTGGTGGATTGGATTTCATCCATTATTAGTACAAAACTTGATGTCTTTGATAGTGGTTTCAATTTTTGGATTTTTTATTCAATTTCATCAGCGTTTAAATTAGATTTTGGTATTCAATATCACTTGTGAATGCATGCCTTTTTTTTCCAAATTCTTCTGGGCAAAAAGTGAAAATGTGTAAAAAATTTCAATTTTGAGAACCGGTTCGGTTTGAAATATTAAACCGGTTCACTAGTTTCAAGAACCGGTTCGGTTCGGTTTTATAAACTGTAAACCGGTTCGGTTCGGTTTTTTCTGAACTGAAAACCAGTTCGGTTCGGTTCGGTTTTCAAGCATAACTGAATTTTGCCCACCCCTACTAAAAACAGCACAAAAAGCACAGTTCTAGCGGGTTCTTCATAAATATACGCCAAACCAAAAAAATGGACATAAGTTTCAAGAATGACAACAGACTGGGTGAGAAAGTTGCACACATTCAAGCTCCAAAGAAACTCAAGTGAGAAAAATCACAATGAATATTGCAAAATCAGCTTAGATGCAATTGTTTTTCTTTTTGGTATTTAACATTAAGCATTATTCTCTACAAGTGCCTTAGATAACCAAAGAAAACACACAAATCATACAATTTGAATTACTCCAATAATATCACTATTCCTAATTTTCCTAAACTCATATAAATCACATCTCCAAAAGTTCATAATAACCGTTACGAACACATAAATCACATCAACCGTAAATCACCACAAACCACATTAATATATCAGAGTTCTCCCCACCGCTAACTCGGTGCTAACGGTCTCGATTCCTTTTCGAGACTCAATGAGCTAACTACATAAACATGAATATTTATAACAATTTGTTCACCATAAAATTAATCCAAACACAACAAAATTCCTAAAATTAAATATTTCTCACACACCAAACTTTTAAAATCAAATAATCTATATTATTTACTTAAACTAAATAAAACGAATATTGTCCAAATTTCACATTCTCATACTCAACTATTAAAGCACTGAAATATTTGAGTTAATAAAATAATATAAACTTATTTTCTTTTTAAACTCAATCAAAGAGTAATTAAAAGAGTAACATTTTAAACTCTAATCATTTTTAATTTCAATTTATCTTTTTGCTCAAACTCATTAACTTAGTTAAAATTTGAACTTTTTCACAACTTTAACAACTCTAAATTTTTCGTAAAATTTCAACTTCAGTTCAAACTCATTTATTTGAAAATAACTCTTTACGTTACTCAAACACATCAAATTTAATCACTACACATATAAATCACATTAAATTCATTTTCTACAAATTCACACATCAAATACATCAAATTTCTTTTCCACAAAATCACAAATAATGTCCTAAATGCAAACTAAAAATTTGGAAGGAGCCCTTACCTTAACGTTAGCTCTAACACGAGATTACGGTAGCGTAATTAATTCCGGTAAAATTTTAGTTCGTGACGTCGCGTCGAAAACTAGATCACTAGCACTGCAGCATGTCGATGAGCAACTTTCTCTTCTGTCACTTCTCGAATGGAAGCTTAGATCTAGTAAATAAATGTGGGTTTGTGTTTTATGGTTTTAGTTTTGTTTTTGGAAAACAAAGGAAATAAGGAGAAGAAGATTCACGAGGCCTTGCTTTCTGTTTCTCTGTCCGTTTCCTTGCTTTCTTATCTATATATATATATATATATATATATATTACTAAAACCAAACTACAAATATTCTAAAAATATCTAGATATTTTATAAAATTATCATTTCACTCATCACTTCCCAAACCACTTTTTGTTAAAAATATCAACTATCGTCGCAACTCAGTTGACAGATACAATTTTCAGCAACCCAAGGTATTTTTAACAAAATTGTCTGGTATTAAATTCTTCGTAACGTAAATAAATAAAACTATTGCTCGACGAATAATTTAATCGGGGATCCAAAAATATTTTTGGCATTAAATTCACAAAATACTAAAATACAATAATTTGGCTAAAAAGCCTCAGAGTTCAACACTAAAATACCCTAAAATTGCATAATTTATGATTTAAAAACTATGAGTCTTACATTTAACATGTTGGAGAATGATGTTAGCACGCTGGAGATTAATGTTAACTTGCTGGAGAATGATCAGAATGATGTCAAGAATGTTCTTCGTTCTTGACAGTCAAGTTGGAGAAGGTTCAGATCTGTTTGGTCTTGCTAATTTGTGATCTTCTCTCTTTGTGATTCGAGTAGTTTCTTTGAATCTGATAATCTCAGTTTGTTCCTTGCCAAGTGTTGATTATATAGATGTAAAATCTAGAGGCTAAAACTTCTTTTAACTAGTGGAGATTGATTGATTTTGAAGCTGTGATGATCATTCTTGAAACTGGAGAACATTCTCCGTTTTCTAGATTTTGTTAAGAATATTATCCATTCTTGTTTGTTCAGTTTCTTGCCTTTTTATGTTGATTTCTTTGCTTTGTTTAAATCCTACATTTAAATTAATACACTAAAAAACACAAGTTAAATTAACATAACATTTAGAATCATAATTAACATTTTTAATTAACATTTTTAATTAACTTTTTGTTTATTTTCGTCAAAACATTACATGGAGATTTTGTCTCAACATAAAATCCCCAAATATGAATGACCGGTTACAGTATCAAGTAAACCGTGATTGTGTGTTCCACAACGAACACTAATTTTCCATCCTTAACCGATACTTAACGGTATACATCTGAGGGTAAAGAGACAATTTTTCTTGTGATAACAAGTTACTATTGATTTTGATTTTTATTTATATCTTCCACCTCTTTTGCATCCCAAAATAAATATGTTTTTTCTTCTCCTCTGTATCAATTCAAATTTCATTTTTCCTTTCAATGTTTTTTGCACATTCAAATACAATTTCTCGATAGTGAAATACCTACAAAATAAGTTTCAAATAAAACATCAAATATATATCTATAATAAAAATTTGATCGGTGTTGGATTATCAGTAATAACACTTGATCGCACGGTTAATTTTTATGTAGAATCTATAACCGTTCTTGAAACAGTAACTTCAACTCTACTCATATATAATTTTAAAAATAGTAATAAATTTAATCAATAATAATATTAGAAATCTAATTTTCAAAGTAAAATTTTAATTATTATTAAAATAATTAAGTATATTTTGAAAATTTATCATAAATTAAAACTTTCGAAATTGAATTACTTCAAAAATTTGAAAGTTTCGAAAATTTGAAAGTTTTGAGATTTATGTTTCGAATGTTTTAAATTCATCAAAACTTTCGAAAGTTTTGATGATTTCTGGAAAACACACTTCGAAATTTTCAAATTTATCCAAACTTTCGAAACTTTCATAAAATTCGGAAAAATTGCATTTCGAAATTTTGACATTTATCAAAACTTTTAAAAATATCAACAAAACTAACTTTTTATATTTTGAAAGTTTGAAATTTTTGAATGTTTAAAAATATTTTATAATTTTTGAATGTTTAAAAATGTTTAAAAATATTTTATAATATTTTAAAAATATCTAGTCATCATAATCGAAAACCTTCTTTACTTTATTGATTTATTTTTTACTCGAGAGAACCTTCTTTCCTTGTAGCCCTAAAAATAAATATTCAATACCTTGCCCCAAATAGAAATCACACCAACACCGCCCCAATTTACTTAAACAATCTAGACCGTCGATATTTTTGTTGCCAACTAATCACAGCTGTTTATTTTCTCCACACTCCACTATATAATAAAACGATCGTAACCCTTTTTTTACCAAACCCAATTTGCCGCGTCGAATTTGCATCATTACAATTTCTCTCCAATTTTCAATTCTTAGTTTCATGAAAGGATCATCGATCTGTTTCTCATAAGATCGTTAGAGTTCTACAAAATATGTTTCACTTATGAAAATTCTCATTCAATGAAGTCGCGAATCTGCCACCGTGAGGTAATTTTCCTTTTTTATTCGTTTCAATTTCGTTTAATCGATTACGCTTTATATTTTTATTTTTCAGATATCGGTTGATCCGCGAATGATCGTGTGTTTTTCTGTGAGGTTCGTGTTTGAATCAGAGCAATTAACACGGAATCAATTGTATAATTGTAGAGTTTATGATAACAATCGTATAGGATATTAATTATATTTTGTATCCATTGCAAATTCGGTTGGCGAGATCAGAAGTTTAGGCATAGCAACACAAGGTATTTGACAATTTGTTGTGTTTCTATGTTATTAGTTTGTTAATTGTGAATGGATCTTTGCTATGTCAGGTGCGCTTGCATAGCAGATCCGAAAAATCTTAATAAAATTGAAGTTATTTTGTTTTGAGAGGGGAGAGATAGGTTTGGGGATTTTTTTTTTTTCCCCAACCTATTTTTCTTTCCCTCTGTTGTGCGTGTGTGTCTTGTGTCTTCTCCTTTCTCTTTTCTATTCTGTTATTTTTTTCTTCTTTTATTTTTCAATGCACCCCACCGCATCGCACATGATATGATTCTAATCAGCAATCTATCGTCGTTACGAAACCCAATTCAACAAGTAATCGCCGACATGATTATTTTGTTTATTTTGTTATAATATTGCTCAATTTATCATAGAATTAAGTAATTTATAATCTGTTTTATACTAATAATTAACTCACATCCTGAATTCATGACATTATTTTACGGTGTATTTGATTAAATTGAAGGGTATGGCTGCAATTTAATTCTACGATATGTTGTTTGTTGTTCACGCTTCAATCATCTAAGACAGACACGTCCAATATTCTTGATCAATTGACTATTTTATTTTACCACTTACATTTCAATGTCTTTTCGTTATTTCTAGTAATAAATTTTGTTAAGTTAACTATTATTGGAATTCAGTCAAACATTTAACCAAAGGAATTTTCTAACATGCACTTGGTTTTGTAGTGGTACACATTCAACAAGTATACTCAGAAGAGGAAAAAGTTACTGTCAATTCAATATTCTATAATTTTAATTCAATTCAGTATCAAACATATTGATATACCTTTTCATTACCACTTAAGAGTTTTTAATTTTGTACAATAACTGAGTTGCATTGGATCATCTGAATTATTTGTCTGGGCAAGCAAGCTTATTTAGTGAATACAAAAAAATATGCAGATGCATATGTCATTTAAATATATAATATCAAGTTCTCAACTCATGAAGTTTATCTAAATTTCGGTGTATATCTTTATGTTGGTAAATATCTGATAAACCATCTTTGCTCAATACTATGACTGTTGATACTGGTCGGCGATTCTCTGCTGTATCTTATGCTCTTCATTGGATTTGTAATTGGGTTTCTCGGGTTGGGAGTTTGTTGTATGAAATGTTTTAAAAAGAAGCTGAGGAGCTCACTAACTGGTGATCAGGGATGGCTATATGAACTGTATCAATTGCTTCTTCATGTTGTAGTTATCATATGGATGATTCAAGCTCTTTGGACAAATTGTGCTACTACTTTGTGAAGTAGTGGAAGTCATTTGATGCTTTGCTTGAGGTATTTGTTTTCACCCTGAATGATAGATTGACCATTCCTGATTCATGGCAATGAATAAAGTTATAACGTTTCTTGTGTTTTGTGGTTTCAAATCTGCATAATAGCCCTTTTTTATCGAACATTGTTTCCAAGGTGATTATGTAGTTCTTTGTTGGGGATTGATCGATTTTACATTGTAAAAAAGCCAGTTTCAAAGGGTTTAGGCACTAATGCTCTTAATGTTGTTTTGGAATATTGATTTCATAAAGGAAGATGTTTTAACATTCATTAGTCAGTAATATCATCATCGTATGGCCTAAATATTCTATGTTATGTCAGTGGTATAGTTATGTTGAGATGGCCTTTAGCTATTAGAGATTGAAGTTTGTATCTTCCAAATACAATGATTTTTTCCAGGTTTATATTTGATGGTGGAACTTTTGACTTCGTGCTGGAGACTCGAGTGCAAGAGATTTTGGCTTTATGTCCTACATAAACAATAAACGATTTTGCATATCCAAAAATTTGTGACCAGTCTTGTGTCTTTTATAGCCTTGGTCATCATTACTGCATTACTGAATTTCTTCGTCATTGTTCCATAATCCCAGGAACACTGGTATTTATCTCTGTTTATTTCATCTTTATTTTACTCTGCTCATGTTATTATTTGGTTTTAACTTTCGTTAATATTTGCTGCACTGTAATGACTGGGTAATGCATGCAATTTACTTCAATTGTTAACTTTGTCTTTTGCTTAATTGTATTTTTGTTATCTATTATCAATTTTAGCATTGGGATGACATCGAGCTGACATGCAATACAAGGTGTAGGGTCAAGGGTATCCACAATCTGCTTTACTTTGCTAAGTTTAAACGAAAAGACTCACTGTAACAAGAGTTTATCATATTATGCTGGTTTTAATTTTGGGGGTCTAGTGTAGAATTGCTAGTATTGGAAGTCGCTTATTTTTATTCTCCCAATGATATGATGCTTTTGGTAGTAGTCGAAGGTTTATATATATGGGTGAAAGGATCATATATAAAGAGACCTTTTTCTTCCTATATTTTTTAAAATTCACAAATGTGAGAAGATATACGTTCGTATGTGAAAAAAAATGGAATTACATTATTTGCCTTCAATATTTTGTTAGCTAAACAAATGTATATTTTAATTTTAAAATATCAAATTGAAATCTTCAGTCTGATCTTTGATCGAACAATTATGAATTTTTAATTGTTTGAATGGATGAATGTCTGACAGTAGAAAATTCTAATCTGAAAAAACCGTTTTTTCTTGAAATATATACTTTTTCTGGAAGTATACTTATTAAATACTGTGTGTTGGAAAAGAAGCCTCCTATATAAATGAGCAAATCCCGGAGGTTCAGTATCTAAACTACTCAGATGCGATGCTCTTGACACATAATTTTTTTTTAGTTTTCCGTGGCCTGTCATTTGTGGTATTTCCTTATTTTTTGTTGGTAGATTTGCTATTTTATGATAAAATAAAAATGATAAAACTGTATATTGAAGGTGCTACTTTTCCTTGCACTCGATTGTAAAACACCCCAGGTTTCTGGGAGTACATTTTTTAGATGACACATTGTCTGAAGCAAAGCACTTTCAGACCCCACAATGTTTGGGATTATACTATGTGTTCATCCGTTTTTAAATTAAGAGTGCTGATATGATCCTAAAAAGTGAACCTGCTACGACGTGCCTTTGATCTCATGTTAAGTTCAATGTTTAAAATAAGAAATTATTTCAGTCTCTAATGGATCCATATGCTCATATTGGAATGAGCCCTCTCCTATTCGTATGGGAGGTTGGTGGTTCGAATCCACCTGGATCCGCCTTGTGTCATGTTTAAGTTTAGCAGTTAGCACTCATATTTATCTTCTTTGTGTGGAAATTGACGTTTTGGTCACCATGTAGTTCAGTGGAAAGGTAAAATCATTGCTTGGTAAACAATGTTATTTTAAATGGTGAAAGTTTATGATTAGTTATGCATGCTCCATTTATTCATTGTGTTATTGTTTTTCATGTTTCATTAAATATCATTTTTGGGTATTGATATGAGATTGATGCTCCATTTATTCATTGTGTTATTGTTTTTCATGTTTCATTAAATATCATTTTTGGGTATTGATATGAGATTGATTTGAGGTTATTGTCATAGTAGTAGAATTACTGCTCCGAACAACGACTATGCTCCTCATATGGGAGGTGATGTATCTAGCTGTGCAGAGGCCTGACATGAACCCATTCAAACACATGTATAATTGCTACAAAGACGAATCATTTTGAATGGGATTAAATCAGATTTTTTAATGTAGTTGATCTAGCTGAACTGTAGGTAAAGGTGTCGAACTCAGCTCATGTATAATTGCTACAAAGACGAATCATTTTGAATGGGATTAAATCAGATTTTTTAATGTAGTTGATCTAGCTGAACTGTAGGTAAAGGTGTCGAACTCAGCTCGATGCTTTGCCATCTAAGACCAATCTAAATATTATATCACCACAAGTCTCCAGCAAAATCACATTTAAAATCAAACATTTTGCTCATCGTTGGATCAAGATTGCAATCCATTGTGTGGGTTAGTAATACAGGAATGGAGAACAACAATGGAGTAAGCAATCCCATAGTACATGTAGTGATACTCTTAAAAAAGAAGGATAAGCACATCTTGACATCACTCTTTATAAGCAAATGATAGGCAGCCTAAGGTACCTTACTATTACCCGACCCAACTTGATGTTTGTAGTATGTCTTGCTAGTCGATACATGTTTGCACCTATTGAAGCACATTTTCATGTGGTAAAGAGGGTGTTGTGATACATTAAAAGTACAATGGAGTTTGGAATCTTGTACAAACGAGGAGGAGATGGGAAGGTGTTACCATACATATATAGTGACTATGCAGACGAGTAAGATGATCGCAAAAGTACACCGGATTTTGTTTTTTTTAATGTGTGGAGGAGCCATTGCCTAGAGTTCGAAAAAACAACCCATTGTTGCCCTTTCAACCATAGAGGCAGCATACATAGCAGCAGTATCATGTGCAACTCAAAGAATTTGGATGAGAAGAATACTTGACAATATTGGAGATAATCAGGATGATTGTATTGTGATTAGGTTTGATAACAGTTCTACAATTCAACTTTCTAAGAATCTAGTATTCCACGGTGGAAGCAAGCAAATTGAGGTACAATTCCATTATCTGAGGGATCTAACTAGAGAAAGAACGGTGAAACTAATACATTGTGGAACACAAGATCAGATAGGCGACATTATGACAAAACCACTTAAGCTCGAGGCATTCGCAAGACTAAGGAAGATGTTAAGAGTGTTGGAAGTTCCAATTTAAATTGATGTGCTTTTAGCATGCAGTTTAGGGAAGGATTTTAATTAGATCTTAATTGAATAACTTCAGTCTTATATTATAGGGTGACTCAATAGTAATTGTTAATTATGTTTCCTTATATTTCGATATAAGTTGGTCCTTAGAAATTAGGAGTTTTAGTTGTCTCTATACTATTTAAGTTGACAAACCATCGATAATAAAGTTATCGAGTTTGATCTTTCTAATTTACAACAGCTTTATACAAATCTTTCACAACATAAGATCACCAATACTCTTCATCTTCATCAATTTGGTCTTCCAATGTACCAATAAAAAATTACAAAAATTAAAAAATGTCATCAATGTCTTTGGTCAAATTTGTCTGTTCCTAAGAAAGATCACACCTCTAAATAAAGAAAATTAATTAACGAAAGTCATTAGGGGACGTTAGAGTGAAAGTCATGTTTTCAACTCATTTCTCTAAAAAAAATATAACAATTAATTACGACAGTTAGTATTTGAAAAATAAAATTAAAGGCTTCAAATAACAACTCCCAATGTGTTATTAGTATACTATTGATATAAAATCTAGTTAAACAAGTGTTAGTTTATGGGGGTGTCCAAAAGCTTCCCAATAGAAGCCCAAGTAACCTTTAAAAAAAAGAGTTTTGTACCGTGCACCCCCAACTTGTACCTCCCATCCCCATGAAAAATATCATATTGCTTCTATTTTTATCTATAAAACCCCCAAAAAAGTTCTTTTCCTCTTTTTTTACCCTTTTTTTTTTTTTGAAATTTTGAATTTTACGAATCACAAATTTGCAAACATTCGAACCTTCGAAACTCAAAAGTAAGATAATCTTCGAAACTTTGAAATTTTCGAAACATTATTTTTTCAAATCGTCGGAAGTTTCCATGAACATGAAAATTTTTTAAGTTCATTTTTTTCTATAATTTTGAAACTTTCGAAGTTCATTTTTTCCAAAATTTTGAAACTTTAGAAAGTTTCCATGAACATGAAACTTTCTAACAATCTAAAGTTTCGAAATGTAAAGTTCAAAAACAAGAATATTTAGTTTCAAAACTTTAGAATTCATGGAAAGTTCCGTAATTATTTCTGAAGTTTGGCCTTCAATGAAACTTTTGAAACAAGTTCAAAAGTTTTGAACAATACAAAAGTTCTGAAATACATTTTTATTTTTTTAGTTTTTTTTCATTATTTTTTTATTATTATTGATATATTGCAGTGCCTAGAATGAGATGTGCATTTGGCCAAATTATTCGCAACGAGATAGGTGATAGATGTGATGGTGCATAGAGAATTCCACCAACGGCATCAAACAGACGACAGAACGAAGCAAATCGTCCAACGAAACAGCTTCGTCGGAGATAGGATGTCTAGGATGATGTCGTTGAGTTTACTGAGCCGACACAAATGGAGGAGGATACCCTTGAGTCTCCACAAATCGAGTAGACTGAGGAGCAGTATCCTACACATGCTGATGATGTTGATGATATTCATGATGCTGATGAGCAGGATCAACAACCTAGATTTTCCAGGAGAGTAATGGTAACACATGTGTCGACACATTATGAACACCACGTGGCTCGAAGACTATGGGAATGAGAGGTATAATTTAATTAATTTTTAATTATATTTAATTAATTGTTTATTTAAATTTATTTTAATAATTTTTATTTACTTTAAGTTTATTTAATTAATTTTTATTTAAGTTTATTTAATTAATTTTTTATTTAAGTTTATTTAATTAATTTTTTATTTAATTAATTGTTTATTTAATTTTATTTAATTATTTTAATTAAGTTTATTTAATTAATTAATTGTTATGTAATTACTCGTAGGATCGTGGGTCGTTAAAAGTTATTACTCAGGGATTGAAGCTGAAGAAATTTGCTGAAGTTCTTGTGTCATATCTCGTACTGCTACATCTGTCTTCAACTTACCTCACTATGGTTGATGCTGGTCTGATATCTGCATTTGTTGAAAGGTGGCATAGGAAGATCAGTTCATTTCATTTGCCATTTGGAGAGATAAACATCATGTTAAACGGTGTCGCGACTCTCATTCACATCTCATACCATGTAAATTTTTTGATGCACATGTAAATATGAACACTAATAATGCTACAAGAGTTGCACATAAGTACTTAGGTGCAACATAGGAGGAAACACTAGCTGAGATTAATTATAATAAATGTACCCAATATAGATTGCAATGATTGCGTGATTTATATAATCGTCTCATTCAAATTAACTAGTTTGAGTGTGCAGCTAGAACATACTTGTTGCCCTTTCGCATTTAGTTGATAATCACTATTTTTTCCAATAAAACACATATGCGTGTGGAGGCAAAATATGTTAGTTTATTTATTGATTTAGATCATTGTCGGGACTATTCGTGGGGTACCGCGACATTGGTTTTCCTTTATGAAAACTTGGGAGATGGAGCTGTCAACGACACTCGACAATTGGGAGGTTACATGCCACTATTACAGGTATATGATTTATATTAAGTTGTGTCATTTATTTATTTACTTATTTATCTATTTAATTATTTATTTATTAAGTTGTGTTATACATGGTGTTATTTATGGTGTCGTCGTGGAAAAATCTCTATCAGTTACAATAACTTTAGAAATTAAAGTCCTAGAACGTCGGCCTAATCCTATCAGTTACAATAATTTTTTAGGCCTAATCCTGGCCTACGGCCTATCGTAGGCTTTTTTTTCGGTCTGGTCTAGCCTTTTTAAAAGTCTGGTCTGGTCTGGGAAACCTATTTAAAATCCTTATTCATATTAAAACAATTAAATGCTCTACCTATACCACATGATGGTATCCACATACCAATATCAATGTACATATCTATATATATTAAACAAAGAATAATTTTTAAAATTTTTGAAACAAACATCCTTTAAACCCTAAAACATAATTCTTGGTTTCAAAGAATAGATTTTTTTTTTCTGAAACAAACGCACTCATTATTACCTCTAAAACAAATATTGAACGACTATTGAGTTATTGACTAATTGAATGGCAACCGAATATGGAACGACTACCAAATATGGAATGACTGCCGAATATGGAATGACTACTAAGTGATTGCCTAATCGATAGAATTTAAAATAAGAAATAATATTATTAATATAATAATAATAATAATAATAATAATAATAATAATAATAAAATAACATTAATAAATAATTAAATATATATAGGTCGGTCTGTCGGTCTTAATAGGTTTTTTTATAAGCCTAAGTATAACCTATTTAAATAAATAGGCTTTAAAAATAGTCTGAGCATAGCCTTTTTATTAAATAGGTCAGGCCACATAAGTAGGTCAGGCCATGTTGTCGCTCTTGTTTCAAGTAAGCAAACCCAACCGAAAAAGTCAAACTAGTAGATGTGACACTGACAATTTCAAGTAATGATAATTGATATCTATTTGTTTTGTATGTGCTATCACATATCAAAACAAAATGAAACGTGTTTAACAACTTTATACAATCATGATGCATCCAAAAGATATCTCTCAAAACATCTTAATTCTTTCGTCTTCTTGTCCAATGCACATAATTTTCTTGTTGTATTAACTTCAATAAATGTTGCATTTTTCTGTGTACGAACCTCTCAGCAATGATCGATAAGTACTCCTTACTTTATATATTTGATTGGGAATTGTCAGATTAGCTTTATTTCTCTCTTTCAAAGCATTCAAAATAAATCTTGGTGCAAGCTTATACTTTATCATGCCATTGACAAATTTCCTCTCTTCTTCGTTTTAACTAAAGTAGTAATGTCAATTTACAAAAAATGGGGGGTTTGAATTGTAAATTCACCATTTTAAAAATTCATATTAAAAATTTAAGAAAATAACTCAAGATTGATCTTGGTTGTGAAAACAAAAAACAGATAACGTTCTTGGTTTTAACCAGAAAATGTGACACCATAAACCTCAAAATAACATTTATAATAATATATACTAAATTATTTGAAGAAAACTTGCAGCGGATAAAGAAAATATGTTAAAGAGAATAAAAAACATTAATATCTAATTTAGGATATTATATTTCTCTAAATAAACATGTAAAAATTCAACTTTGTTCCTCAATTAAAATAGTGGAATATCAATGAACTTGATTTAACTAGAATTTCTTGATTTCATTCCCAAGACTTACTCGTACTAAGTTTTTATATAAAAAATATTTGTAATAACATAAGTAAAATACACATTACAACTCTTAATTCCTAGTATCACCTATCAGAGCGGGGTTTCTCCCAAACTTGAACTTCGAGACTCATTAACCTGTAATGACTGCGATTTCGCAAGCGCAGGGCCAAGCCAGTCAAACACAGACAACGAATGAGGTGAGTTTTGAAATCATGTTGATAGTATAATATAAATAAGAGGAACACACAATTAATCATCAATAAACCGTATCATTACACAAATATTCTTCAAAGAAAAACATCACATTGTATAGTCAAAATCAAGGAAAATCAATACACTTCACTATAACATCAAATCATCGCAGAAATTATTATCACACATAATACATATTAATCACAACAAAACAATCACAAGAAAATGCAATGTTATGCATGAGCTTAGACTCTACTTCACAATGTGGTATCATTCTAACTCTGAAGTACTTGGTTAGGAGGCTTGATACTATGACACCATCTCGGTGGACAGACAATTCAAATTGGCCCTGTCCTCATAGATCCCTTCAACTCAACCCGAGACACATATACGTCACAATCGAGGTAAACGTGTGTTGTGTGGTAGCTCCCGACATTTGGAGTGCTACCTCCAAGTCACCTAGGAATTCCCCACCTGAATACCTCCAAGGTCTAACAATCTTTCCTTAAGGCTCAACAACAGACCGCCACGATCAGACTCATTCAGTTGTACTTCCCCGGAATCACTAGTCTTGTCAGACCCTACTTATATAATGACAAAATAATCTCCACTTCACAAATTCTCAATATTTATTTTCTCCCCTCGTTGACCTATGATACTCCATTAAGACCGTCATCTCAAACACAAATTGGAATCAAAATAATTTTACCAACTATGGGGTTACTTCAATATTCTCATCGCAAATTCATAATATCACTATCATTAATCATATCTCATCACATAAACTCATCACAATTTTATCGAATCATTATCATCAATCAAACATCATCATTATCATCACATAAACAAATCACATATTTATATCATAAATCACACATCATTATTAAATAAACTTACATTATACATTGCATTCACATAAACTCATTTAATCAAATATATGCACCAAATTCATTTGAAATCAATTATCACAATGATATCAAATATCACAATAATATCAAATATCACAATAATGTTAAATATCACAATAATATCAAATATCACACATTTAACGAAATTAAATAAATCAACACCTTATAAATATTTCTATTCCACATTTTAATCTCATAATTTTCTTATTTGCACATTAATTAATTTATCACTCAAAGGACTACTGTCATACGTAGCGAGCCCCAGATGAATCATTGGGAAATACGGTTTTCCCGTTCATCTCAATATATTACACTCATGAATTCAAACGCTCTCTCACCTCTTATCTTATTTCGACGCTTTCACACACGAATAGGATTCCACGAGTAAACATCCTTTGTTCATTGACTCTTTGTCTATCAATCGATCTAACTCGACAGTTTATGGGTAAACGTCAAAAATAGATTATGAGAAGACACTCTAAAAATTAAATTTCCAAAATCGGTCAAGTAAACTTACCATAAATCAGAAAATTAATCAGTGGATAATATAGCCACTTTTCACACGATCGTTTTGGTGTTGGTTTCACTCAAATCGGACTTACGGTGAAGAAGAACGGTGCAAAATAACGAATACTGTAAACGGAGAAATCGGGAATTTTATGGATAAGATTTGGGTTGTTAAAATTGTTTAATTGAATAGTTAAATGAGTAAAACAACATACTGAAATTTGGACGAAAACTGAGAAACTTTTCTGGAACAGTTATTGTTGTGTTTGTTTTAGAGTTGCCCGTGCAATCCCTTTTTTTTCTTTTTGGTTGTTTTATTTTATTAACAATTAGGGTTAGTAAAATCCATTGGTCCCATTATTTATTTTTAAATAAAACCAATAATTACTAAAACTAATGTTTTAACATAATTTAATTACTAAAATTTGCTAATATTTTCAAACTAATATTTTATAAAATAAAGTAATTAATCTTTTAAAATATATTAATAATCAAAACTCTCATATTCAAAATAATCACCTTAATGATATTATTTTTTTAAATACTTACATTAAAATCAACACTTTATATTAATTACTAAGTCATACTATATATATATATATATATATATATATATATATATATATATATATAATCACAATATCATAATAAGTATATAAAAATAAAGAAAATCAAACACAATATTACCACTATCTCAAGATACTAATTTATAAAATAAATAATTAAAATAAAATATATTTAGAATCAACTAAATATAATTAAGTACACATTTAATATTAGTCAAACGTATAAAAGAATATTATATTAATTGGGTGCGCGAATATACACGTAAAATCACATAAATACTTATTCTTCAAAATAAACACTAAAATACTATTGCTTTTAAAAAAATATATAATATGATAAAATAAAATATTTATTATTTATATCGCTCATTTAATATAATGTGTATCAAACTAGCACATCATAAAAAACATTCATATAACAAAAATTAATCGCAAAATTTATTAACATATATTTGATAATAATTTTAACATCAAATCAATTATTTAAAAAAAAAAACACATAAAATCCGTGTAAGGCAAAAATATCTAGTCAATCATAACCGAGAACCTTCTTTTTTTTCTTTTTTTCTTTTTTCTTTTTTACCTCGGGAGAACCTTCTTTTCTTTATAGCCCTAAAAATAAATATTCAATACCTTGCCCCAAATAGAAATCGCACCAACACCGCCGCAATTTAATTAAACAATCTAGACCGTCGATATTTTTGTTACCAACTAATCACAGCTGTTTATTTTCTCCACACTCCACTATATAATAAAACGATCGTAACCCTTTTTTTACCAAACCCAATTTGCCGCGTCAAATTTGCATCATTACAATTTCTCTCCAATTTTCAATTCTTAGTTTCATGAACGGGTCATCGATCTGTTTCTCATAACATCGTTAGAGTTCTACAAAATATGTTTCACTTATGAAAATTCTCATTCAATCAAGTCGCGAATCTGCCACCGTGAGGTAATTTTCCTTTTTTATTTGTTTCAATTTCGTTTAATCGATTACGCTTTATATTTTTATTTTTCAGATATCGGTTGATCCGCGAATGATCGTGTGTTTTTCTGCGAGGTTCGTGTTTGAATCGGAGCAATTAACACGGAATCAATTGTATAATTGTAGAATGTATGGTAACAATCGTTTAGGATATTAATTAAATTTTGTATCCCTTTCAAATTCGGTTGGCGAGATCAGAAGTTTAGGCTTAGCAACACAAGGTATTTGACAATTTGTTGTGTTTCTATGTTATTAATTTGTTAATTGTGAATGGATCTTTGCTATGTCAGGTGCGCTTGCATAGCAGATCCGAAAAATCTTAATAAAATTGAAGTTATTTTGTTTTGAGAGGGGAGAGATAGGTTTGGGGATTTTTTTTTATTTTTTTCCCCAACCTATTTTTCTTTCCCTCTGTTGTGCGTGTGTGTCTTGTGTCTTCTCCTTTCTCTTTTCTATTCTGTTATTTTTTTCTTCTTTTAATCTTCAATGCACCCCACCGCACCGCACATGATATGATTCTAATCAATAATATCTCGTCGTTACAAAACCTAATTCAACAAGTAATCGCCGGCGTGTTGATAGATAAGGTAATATAAAAAGGACATGATTATTTTAATGTTAAATATTTTAAAAACTGTTTTATACTAACAATTAACTCGCATACTAAATTCATGACATTATTTTACGGTGTATTTGATTAAATTGAACGATATGGCTTTTAATTCTACGATATGTTGTTTGTTGTTCACGCTTCAATTTATCCAAGGTAGACATGTCCAATATTCTTCATCAATTGGCTATTTTATTTTATCACTTACATTTCAATGTCATTTTCGTTATTTTTTGTAATAAATTTTGTGAACTTAAATATTGTTGCAATTCAGTCAAACTTTTAACCAAAGGAACTTTCTAACATGCACTTGGTTTTGTAGTGGTACACATTCAACAAGTATACTCCGAAGAGGGAAAAATTACTGTCAATTCAATATTCTATAATTTTAATTCAATTCAGTATCTATCATATAGATATAACTTTTCATTACCACTTAAGAGTTTTGAATTTTGTAGAATAACTGAGTCGAAGTGGCATTGGATCATCTGAATTGTTTGTCTGGGCAAGCAAACTTATTTAGTGAATACAAAAATATATGCAGATGCATATGTCAGTTAAACATATAATATCAAGTTCTCAACTCATGAAGTTTATCTAAATTTCGGTGTATATCTTTATGTTGGTAAAGATCTGATAAACCATCTTTGCTCAATACTATGACTGTTGATACTGGTCGGCGATTCTCTGCTGTATCTTATGCTCTTCATTGGATTTGTAATTGGGTTTCTCGGGTTGGGAGTTTGTTGTATGAAATGTTTTAAAAAGCAGCTGAGGAGCTCACTAGCTGGTGATTAGGGATGGCTATACGAACTGTATCAATTGCTTCTTCATGTTGTAGTTATCATATGGATGATTCAAGCTCTTTGGACAAATTGTGCTACAGCTTTGTGAAGTATTGGAGGTCATTTGATGCTTTGCTTGAGGTATTTGTTTTCATTGACCGTTCCTGATTCATGGCAATGGATTAAGTTATATCGATTATTTTATTTGCTTTCTTTGTTGAATTTTTCTAGTGTTTTGTCGTTTCAAATATGCATAATAGCCCTTTTTTATCGAACATTTATTTCTAAGGTGAATATGTAGTTCTTTGTTTGGGATTGCTCCATTTTACATTGTAAAAAGCCATTTTGAAAGTGTTTAGGCACTAATGCTCTTAATGTTGTTTCAGAATATTGATTTCATATAGGAAGATGTGTTTAACATTCATTAGTCTGTAATATCGTATGGTGTAAATATTCTATGTGATGCTTCGTGCTAGAGACTCGAGTGAAAGTTGTGCACAGTACAAGAGATTTTGGCTTAATGTCCTGCATAAACAATAAACTATGATGCTGGAGACTCGAGTGAAAGTTGTGTGCAGTACAAGAGATTTTGGCTCTATGTCCTGCATAAACAATAAACGATTTTGCTGGAGACACGAGTGAAAGTTGTGTGCAGTACAAGAGATTTTGGCTTTATGTCCTGCTTAACAATAAACGATTCTGCGATATCCAAAAATTTGTGAACTGTTTTGTGTATTTTATATCCTTGGTCATCATTACTGAATTTCTTCCACATTGTTCCATAATCCTAGGAACACTGGTATTTATCTCTGTTTATTTCATCTTTATTTTACTCTGATTATGTTAAATTTTTGGTGAATGTGTTGTTGTTTGGTTTTAACTTTTGATAATATTTGCTGCACTGTAATGACTTGGTAATGCAGACAATTTACTTCAATTGATAACTTTGTATCTTTTGCTTAACTATATTTTTGTTAATCTATTATCAATTTTATCATTGAGATGGCATGGACATACAATACAAGGTGTAGTGGCAAGGGGTCGTTGATTTGACTGAGTTTTTTATTTTTATGGATTGACTAGTTTCTATATGTACATATAATTAATCCTCATTGAGATGGTCAGAGAGTATCACAATCTACTTTACTTTGCTAAGTTTAAATGAAAAGACTCATTGTAAAGAGTCTATCATATTCTGCTGGTTCTAATTTTGGGGGTCTAGTTGGAGAGATTGTTAGTATTGGATGTGGTTTATTTATTTTAGGTAGTCGTCGAAGGTTTATTTATCTTTGGTGTTCGGCCAAGGTTTATTTATTTTGGGTGAAAGGCTCATATATAAAGGGAGCTTTTTCTCCTATATTTTTTGAAATTCACAAATGTGTCATAAGATATATTTTCATATGGGAAAAAATTGGAATTAGATTTTCTGCCTTCATTAATTTGTTGCATTTACTCAGTCAGAAACTCCAGTGGTCATCTGTTCTTGATTGTACCAGCTAAAAAAATGTGTATTTTAATTTTAAAATGTCAAATTTAAATCTTCAGAGTACCAGCTATGTGAATGGATGAAAGTTTGACAGTAGGAAAGTCTAATCTGAAAATTTTCTGTGGGTTGAAAAAGAAGCCTCCTGTATAAATGAGAAAAGCTCGGAGGTTCAGTATCTAAAATTCTCAGATGCACTTGGCCCAGTATAATTTTTTTGTTTTAGTTTTCTGTGGCCTCATTTGTGGTATTTCCTTTTTTTTGGTAAATTGGCCATTTTATGATAATAAAAAAATTAATGTGTTTTAGAACTGTATATTGAAGGTGCTACTTATCCTTGCGCTCGATTGTAAAACACCCCATGTTTCTCGTACTACATTTGGATGAAACATTGTTTAAAGGTGCACTTTCAGACACCATATAATTGTGATTATTTGGCATGTGTCTTTTACCTCATGTTAAGTTAAATGTTTAAAATAAAATTATTTAAAGCCTATGATGGATCCATATTCTCATATTGGAATGAGCCCTCTACTATGCGTATGGGAGCATGGTGGTTCGAGTCCACCTGGATCCGCCGTATGTCATGTTTAAGTTTAGCAATTAGCACTCATATTTATCTTTTTTGTCTGGAAATTGACGTTGTGGTCAGCATGTAGTTAAGTGGAAATAGGTTTAGTGGCATATGTTTAAAGAGAATTTTACTTTTCAATGGCAATAGTATCATCATTTAGGAATGGATATTGATGTCAAAAGCTCATATCGAAATTTTCTATACCATGCACATCATAATATATGTAAATCATTGCTTGGTTACAAATCTTATTTTAAATGGTGAAAGTTTTTCAATAAATATGCATGCTCCATTTATTCATTGTGTTATTGTTTTTCATGTTTCATTCATTTAATATCATATTTGGATACTGATATCAGACTGATTTGAAGTTACAATTATATTAGTAGAATTGCTGCTCCGAACAACGACTATGCTCCTCAGATGGGAGGTGATGTATCTAGCGGCGCAGAGGCCTGACCCGAACCTACTCCAAAACAGGTATAATTGCTACAAAGACCAATCATTTTTAATGGGATTTAAATCAGATTTTTTTTATGCAGTTGATCTAGCAGAATTCTAGGTAAAGCGTCAAACTCAGCTCGATGCTTTGCCATCTGAGGCCAATCTAAATACTATATCACCACACGTCTCCAGCCAAATCACAAGTTTAAAATCAAACATTTCGTTCATAGTTGGATCAGTATTGCAAAACACTTCAAATTTATTTATCATAATTTCTTTTTGCAGAAGTTTAAATGATTATAAAGAGACAATCAAACCCCACCCTTCTTTTGAAATTAGAAGAATTTGAGTCAAATTTTAAAAGAAATACTCTCTTCCTCCTCCGTAATAAAATATAAATTTAAAAAATACATGTATTTGATTTAAATTTAGTTATAATATGTTTGTTTTTTTATGTTTATAGTTGTTCGTCAGACATAGAAAAACATCCATAATTGATCGATTAAATGATGAAACAGTAGACTTTCCAAATTTACATGGAATTTAGGCTCCAATGACTAAACATGAATTTGAATTGCAATACAATATAGTTTTTCATCTTAAATGTGATTTTACATATCCACAGTAACTTGTCACACAATATACTTTTTCCTCTAAAATGTGATTTTCTATATACACAATAAATAATTATTGTCTTACATTTTTTATAATTTTATTTGAAAAACGTAAACAAAACTAAGAATTTAATTGAAAATGTAAAAATATGTTATAAGGTTTGTTAATCATAAATATTATAGCACAAAAAATATTAGACTTTAATTATTTTTACTTTAAAAATCATATAAATAGAAATCTGGGATCAATAAATAATATACTTTTTTTTAATATTTATAGTATATCAAAATTAGTCTAAAAAAATAAATATTTGATAAAACATAATATGTCGGGCCCAATGGACTGCAAGTAAAATAGCTGCCTTAGACTTTAAACTTATTTTTTTTATTTAATTAATAGTATAAATTTTAGTAATATTTTTTTTTAGGCTTCATAATATAAATTGGATTCACTAATTTAGGCTACTAATTGATTTAATATAAAATTAACTAATTAAGTGAATGCATTTAATATTTATTGTTGTATTGTTTAATAATGTAATAAAAATTAATTAAACTTAAAAGTTTTATAATTTAATCGTTGTTAATGGGTGTATTTGTTTTAGATTTTTCAAAAATTATTTTGTTAAAAAAATATTTTTTTATTAAAAATGAGAAGGTAAAAATAGTAGTTTCTCGTATTTAACTCATGCGATAGATGAGAGAAAAATGCTACTAAATTGAAAAACAAGAAATTTAATTTTGAGAGAAAATGATGCAATTACTCTTACTCTTTTTCAAAAAATATCAATTTTCTTTTAGTGTTTATTTACTTTTTATATTGTATTAGAATTTGATGAGTATTTTAAGATTTGAATTGTGTTTAAGAAATTAATTAACACAATAATAATAAATTTTGAAGTGCTAATTAAGATTTGAAATATTTCATTTGTTCTTTTATATTAAATTTCAGAGCATTTGAATTAATTTTGTTTTCATGGCACCTATCAAAAGATTCTACTAAGTACTAAATTATCATATTAAATGTACTGTGACATCTTGAGATGCTTATCATATTTACTTAAAAGTTTTGATTGTTTTGAGAGTTATGGAAGAATTGTTTAAGATGAGATGATGATAAAATAAATTATTTCTAAAAGTTTATATTTTTTTTAAATTATTTTTTATGTTTTTTTACGGTAATTTTATAGTTTAAAAAAATTACTTTTACAAAATTATATATAAACAAATTAAAAATCATTTTTAATATAATAAATAAATAAGTGTGAAAAAAATTATTTTTTATAAAGTTTTCTAAAAATAATCTTTAAATTATTTAAAGCAAATATCATTTTTGTGTAAGTTCAAACAAACTCCTTCAAATATTTAAAAGCTTCTAAATTTTCTGCGCTAACTAATAATAATTTCATCAATTTTTAAAAGGGCTCAAATTTTTATTTTCAAAAAGAGCGTCACTCAAAATTGACTTTAGGCCTCGGTATATTAGTATGCTTTTAGAAATTAGTTTTCATTTATTTTATAATAAATATCGTTTAAGGTTTTTTCATATATATTAAAAATATAATAATTAAAAAAATATTATTTTATCAAAATATTCATCTTAATTATTAGTGAATTTTTTATTATTATATAAAATATAACAATATTTTAGAAGTTGCAGACATAATAAATACTAAAGAATAATATATAAAAAAATAATTAAAATTACACCAAAAAATATAAATGGTAATCATTATGAGATAATTTTTTTGTATAAAAAATATATAATAAGTTTTTTTGCGAATAAATTACAAAAACTAAAATGCTACATTGAGAAAATTAACCATACATAAGATAACTTTGTTAATATTTTTCATTGGAAACATTTTCCAAAAGTAGCTTTTAGTTTGGGTAGGTGCTTTTTTACCATGTATTGTAAAGGTAATCTTTGTTGGATGAGTGGTGAAAGTGTGATATTAGAGTCAAATTGTTAATCAATGTCGTGGAGGGTGGAGTAGTGGTTGGACTAGGGACATTCTTTGCGTGCTATTTGTGGGGATGAAAAGTAAACAACTAACCACTAAAGAAGCTAAATACTTTGACCTTTTATTTATGGAGGTACCATCCACATGCTACTTTGTGGTGGAAATTTCCTTTCACCAAAGATTTTTATATGCTTCATTTGGAATTTTTCTTGTGACTTTTGCACATAAATTTCATTTTTAGAATTTCATAAATTATATGCTTAAAAGAGAGTAAAAAACTAACAATATTTAATTTTTTATAATCAAACTTTTTTAACTTTATTTTACATAACTTTTCTAATATTTTTACACTAAATATATTAATTTTTATTGACTCACTTTTATATTAATTATATTAACTTTTGTTATGAATTGATAGTCTCGTCAAATTGAAAGAGAAAAAAAAAAAACGAGCAAGGCAAGATTAAATCAAAGTAGCAACTATTAAGGATTTCAGATCCGTAATACTTTCTTTCTCTGTATTATTTATCATTTTATTTTCTTATGGTCAATGTGACAGTGTCGTTTGTTTTTGTTTCTTACTTGAAATAATATTACTTTACAATGTTTCACACACATGACACATGTTACTCCTCTTTCATCATTCTTGGATCACTGTTTCCCAAAAATCTTTTAGGTAGTTGTGAGATTAGTGTCATCTTGTGAAAGTAACTACAACTTGCATGGCCACCGAACACACAATAGCATGAAAGTGAAGCTCTACCTTAAAGGTTTTTTTAATATCTTCCTTTACTCTCCATAGTTTTTTTCTTTTTTTATTTTATTTTATGTTAGAAACTTTGTGATTTCTGCTTATGTTTGTTATGGCCAAGTATAATATGAAAATATAGAATTCCATGCATTTTTTTTTTTTTATCTATGGATCTATTATTTTTAGGAGAAAAAGCTTCTATTCCTAAAGAATTCTAAGAAAAAAACTTTTTTCATTGATTAAATTTGAAAAGTACATATTCTTCTGAGATGGAAGAACAATTGCTTCTTATTAGATCCTGTTTGTTTGATTTATGAGCTTTTTGAGACTATATTTATCCTTGTTCTGAATTTTGTGTGGCTTTGCCTTTGTTATTAAGATAGGAATTGGTTGTGAAAAGTGAAAAAAAAGTTCATATATAAGCAATTGTTTCCAAGTTCAAGGAATCTTCAGTTGCCATGTTTAATCTTTGGGGTAATTCTCAACAAGATCAACAAAGCAACGAGGTTTATGGTGAATCCAAGGTAAGCTGTTATTGTTTGGTGATGTTATTATGTTATGACGTCAGACTCTTCTAAATTGAGCAATTTACTGTAACAAACAAATCACAAGTTTGTTAAAATAACAATCCTTAATTTTCTCACTTTAGATGAGCCGAATTCTATATTTTGTTATTAGTTATTACTACCTGTTAGGTTGCATCATGGTTCTGATTCTGAATATTGAAATTGTGCAACCAGATTAAAGAGCTCAAGGTTGCAATTGGACCCTTAACAGGACATAGTTTTAAGTACTGCACTGATGCTTGTTTGAAGAGATATCTTGAAGCTCGAAATTGGAATGTCGACAAGTCGAAGAAGATGTTGGAAGATACACTCAAGTGGAGATCAGCCTATAAGCCCGAGGAAATTCGTTGGGTAAGTTATTGGAAGAAACACAAGTCACACATTAAGAACAGATAAGACGTGAAAAGAGTTTATAAAGAGTGATACTTCTCACTTTACAATTGGTTTTGTACACCCGATTTACTTTCAATATTAAAATCTAATATAAGTTGTGTGTTAGGTCTTACTTTGATGGTTTGGTGCATAAATATTGTCTAAATTAGTTTAAGGTGATGTTAATGATCAAGATAAGGTTGCAAGCTGGTTCTGTATAGATTAATTAGGTCCAATATAAAAACCTGATATAGTTTATGTTTGGTCTCATTTTTTATGATCTTGGTACATAAATACTGTCTGAAATACTTTAAGGTGATGTAAATGATCAGGATGAGGTTGCAATTGAAGGGGAGACTGGCAAAGTTTATAGAGCAGGTTTCCATGACAGACAAGGAAGGACTGTTCTTATTTTGAGACCTGGAATGCAGGTATCATGGTTTTGGCATATTTGGTTTCACTATATTTGAGTTTATCTACTGACATAAGCATTGGCGTGATTGTTTGAGAGAGTTTATGAAAACAGATTATGATATGTTGTTCATAAGCCACTTTTCAACTTGTTTCTATAACCTCTCCAAGATAGTTTATGAACAAAGCTTATAACTTATATGAAAACAATTTGACTCTATTTTATTTTTTGTTATACAAATAGTCTATACATAAGCGTTTATATGAAAAGCGCCTTATCTATAATTTCCTAGAAAGTGAATGTTTGATTTGATGTGTTGCAGAACACTTCTTCAATGGAGAATCAGATAAAGCATCTTGTGTATCTTTTGGAAAATGCTATGCTTAACCTTCCACCAGGTCAAGAACAAATGGCTTGGTTGATAGACTTCACTGGTTGGTCATTGACCAACAATGTGCCCCTCAAATCAGCCAAAGAAACCATCAGCATTCTACAGAATCACTATCCTGAGAGGCTTGGCATAGCATTTCTTTATAACCCTCCTCGAATTTTTGAAGCTTTTTGGAAGGTTTGTTTTCTTTGCTCTCCATTTATTAAATTTCAAATCATAATTCCCTGCAATCAGGAAATCACGCCTTTGATGCAGTCGCGTGATTTGGACCGTCAAATCAAGATTAGACACTCCACGTTTCGACTTTGATAAATCCGGTCCGAAACAGAAAGTCAGGACATGAGCCATACAATCATTGATTCGATGGTTCAGAACAGTAATTGCATAATTTCGTGAATCTAGATAATCCAAATCTTTAAATTTCACCTATTGAATCATAACAAAAAAGTACTATAGTCAGTTTTGCAATTGGAGACATAGGCATAATTGTTAGAAATATAATATTGATTCCATTGCATTTAGTATCAAAATTAAAAGGTGTACTTATTTTCTATGCAGATAGTGAAGTATTTCTTGGACAACAAGACATTTCAGAAGGTGAAATTTGTGTACCCCAAGAATAAAGATAGTGTGGAACTCATGAGGTCTTACTTTGATGAAGAAAATCTTCCTAGTGAACTAGGTGGAAAAAGCATATTGAACTATAACCATGAAGAGTTCTCCAAATTAATGGCTCAAGATGATTTGAAATGTGCTGATTTTTGGGGTTCTGATGAAAAGATCTCAAACCTCAGGCATTGTGCAGCAGAGGTAGCTCCAGAACCAGTTTGCAATGAAACTCCAGCTACCTGAGGCACTTAACCTTGTTTTTTACTTAGTGAAGATATTTATATAAGTAGTAATTATTATCATAATAAAGCCATTAGTTCCTGCTAAATTAAGACTAAGGAGATTTTTATGATACATTGATCCTTTGTTTACAACATTACTATTCCATCATGATATTAGTAATAGTACACTTGTTACTTTGCTAGCTGATTAGCTCAAGCTGAGGGACTTTTGAAAATATGGCAATAGCAATATTACTGATTATATAAGTAATTAACTATATGACCAAGTGATCGGGGTAAAAAAATGTTTATTGAACTTTAGTCAAGAATGAAACCAGAGTTTACTTATTTTTCGATTAAATTATGAATCTCCAAAGTCCCTTTCTCTTACGATTTAGACAAAAATATTTTGTCTATATAAACAACTACAACGTTTGTCTTTTATGCTTCCCGAGAGTTAATATGATTTCAATGACATTAATTGAATTTTTATACGGTCCTTCAAAACAAGAACATCTCTTTAAATCTCTTTAAAAGCTTATGAAGGGAACAAAAAGATTGTGAAGTAAACAAGGGAACTAGCAAAAAAGATTGTGAACTAAACAAGGCAACTAGCAAGTTTTCAACAGAAAATATGTAGTTGTCTTTGAACTTATAGCACATAAATTCCAACTTACAAAAAGGAGTTATGTATTATTAGAAAACAAAACAAAACAAAAGGGCTATATTATTATATGAACCTCCTCTTGAAATTACGAATAGTTGTTTGGTAAGAACGAACCAAAAGACTAACACCAATACCAACTCCCACACAAATGCCAAGTCCAAGTCCAACACCAACTCTTACTCCTGCATTGAACCATGATACCTCACCACCATCTTCACCTTCCATTATATATCCTGTTCTTTCCAAATACATCTTCTTCTTGTAATCCTCCTCTTTTTGTTTCAATCTTCTCTTGTACTCAGCTACCTATAAACCAAAACAAAGCAAGGAAAATGTTATTAAACTGTTTTAATGTAAGTTGTAAGTTGTTTTCATAAACCATATTCAAAAAGTTTATTGTATAATTTGAAAGCAATTTCTAAATATGTTAAAAAAAAAATCATAAGCAATCAAAAGTACCAATACAAATATTTATGTTAGTAAATAAATTCAAATAGCATGATCATAAGTCGATTTGTGCGTACTTTTAAGCACATGAAAATTTTAATAGTGGAACAAATTCAGTCAAAGTAACACGGTACACATTAATGCTTTTGATAATTAAGGGATCGAAAGAATAGACATTTCTAAATAAATATCGTAGAAAAGATTAAAATCATAAATAAAAAATCAACCTCTAAATAAATATACTATTTATTATCAATTTGTTTATATCTTAATAGAGAGAGTAAATAGAAGACATGAATTCTCTGTCATTATAGAATCTATTCGATTTTTTCTTTAAATCTAACGATCTTTACGATTGCGGCACCATACAATAACAAAAAAATCCAATTTCTAGACATACATACAGATAATTTCTCCACTACCAAAACTTGTCCTTTAATGAGACACGTTAGAAATTGTATACAAGAGACATTGGAGGGTGTACAAAACAGAAAGAAAAAAAAGTTAAATTAGCAGTTCCCAATAAATAATAAAAGAAATGTGTATTGTGATTTGTGCCTGCCCATGTTATATTGACGCTTCTAGGATAGGATTTTATTCAATAGATGGGACCAATTTCTAAAGATAAAGGTACTCAAATAATTAGGGACCATAACATAAATAACATTAATACACAATTTGTATTAGATATTAGACATATCTAGCAAAAACATAAGTTTAGTCTTAGAACATCAAATTTATAGAAAAATTTGGTATTGTTAAGTGAATATGACACATTTTAGTCCAAATCCAAACACTCTCATTTATGATGAGTTTGGTTCTGCGTTTGCTAAATAATGATGCAAGTCTAGAGGTTTTTTCACCATGAATTTGAGAAGCTAGTAACTGTAGCTTCTATGTAGACACGATTTTTCAAAGGTAGAATCAAACATACTATCACTTAAATTATAAAACACTGATATAAACTCTGGACATAACACTGACATATATTAATTTTTTGTTAATATCCAACACCAACACATATTAAACAGTAAACACATTTTCAATCTAAAGTGTCAGTTATGCATAAATCTTAATCTTATTATCCACAAAATTTGCATAGTCATCCAAATAAGCACATCCCATCATGATTATGAAAATTATAATAACCCTAATAGACCAAATTGAAAATTCAGCTTAATTAATTAAAATTAAAAGCTAATTATGCATTTTTACCTGTAAATCAAGTCCATGATGATGATGATGAGACAGAGTTGTTTCATATTCAGGAATAACATCCAACATCCCTTTCCTATTATTTTTCTTCCTGCAATTAACTTGAAGTGTCCTACTCAAGATTATAGGTTTTCCTAAGAAACAACCAGCAACATAAACCTCAATTTCACTGTTCTGTCTCATTTCACTCTCACAAATCATACTCCATTTCTTCTTCTCATTACACATCTCAAGAACACAAGACAAAAAACATTGTTCTTTATCACAAACCTCAAATTTCATGCTACCATTCAAACGTATACTATCTGTATTAACAAAAGTGATTTCTTCACAATTCTTATCAACTCTATCTTTTCTTAGAATTGAAGAATCACCATCACTGTTCATGTTGCTTCTAACACCATTAATTTCCAAAAGTGTATCAGGACTTAGAGGAATATGATGAAGAAATAGAAATTCAGGTGTTGATTCATTCACATCAATTCCACTAAATCTTACATAAAAAACTCTTACATCAAACAAAGGTAATAATGAAAATGATAATTTGATGCATGATTCATCATATGCTGATGGATATTTTATTATTTGAACACTTTCATAAGATCCTTCCATCTTCATATTCAAATTAATCAATCAAATTCTGAAATTCTTTGTGATATAGATCCATCAAAGTCTACATCATTTTTTTTTTGCAATCAAAATCTGTTACATAATCAATAAAATACTTGATATTCTTAGATAATTGAAAGCAATAAAAAAATTGTTACAACCTCAAAACACAATTAACAAGAAAATAAAATAAAATAAAAAGACATATAGTATTAAGGAATTTAAAGGGAAGAGAAGAAGGAAGAAAGAAAGAGAACTTGAGTGAAGGTGGAAATGATAAAAATGGAAATTTATTGTATTATTTTTATTTATTTTTGTGATTATAATGAAAAGGGAATGAGAGATTGAAGAAAAATGAAGAATTATAGTATCAAATTAAACTAAAGAGCATTTATGTAATACTAGAGCTAAATTGATTTATATACGATGACACGATTTTGTTTGATTTATAAATATTAATTTTCTTAAATAAAATTTTTAATTTTAAAATCTGAATCATTCAATCATAATCAGATGGTCATAATCGCATAACATTTTAAGGTGTACACGTTCAAATCCAAACCAAATATGTGTGTTTATTTGAGAAAGATGCATCACCACAAACAAATTTAAATTCCTATTTTTTCGGAATTAAACTCTAACCATGAAAAAAAAAAAAAAAAACTTTTCATGCACACTCCTTTCCTTGATTATGATGTTTTCTCTATCCTTTACCACAACCAAGCATGTTTATGCAATCAAAATCTTGAATTAAGATACCTTTCATATCTTTGTCCACATAATATTATGCACCAATTTTTTGTTACAATACATCTAATCTAAATCCTGCCACGTGGTCGTCTCAAGTTGGCAGCAATATTAATTAATACATTTGATAATATAATAAATAAATATATACTTCTAATCATTTATAGGATTCCAAATTTAGAAGGCATCTTTTATTAATTTTCTTTTGGTTTTCTTAACATAAAGCTAGTTTTATTTTTAATTTAAAAATGAATTTAATTACTATGTGAATATGAAATGATAAACTTAATAATCTTATGTGTCAGTTTTACAAGGACTGTTCCATTATAATTATTGTCATAATATTATTCGACGAAATATTATTGAACATCTATGTAAGACTTTTTTTATTGCCTTGTAATTGAACATTATTTAGAAAAATAATGTTATAATAAAAATATAACTACTTGAAGATAATTAGATTAGATTTCATATATTGGAGGTGTAATTCAGAAATGGGGTTTGACCAGAAAACTCATCTTATTATCCAATAATATATAATCAGATAGATATATACAAAGAAATTGCATTTACGTGTCACGTGGTCTAAAAGCATATTGAACAAATGAATGTTTTAAATAACGATGACTTTCTCCTAATTAATTAATTAATTTTTTATAAATGGATTAATATTTAAAACATAATTAGATTGAATAATATCTATATCGAGATTATGTACTTTGGTTCTATCCATTTACGAAGTGACGTGCTTGGAAAATCATCACGTGTATTTGATTAAATATTTTGTTATTAAAGAAAATCATTTATGTCTTATTAAATAATTTATGTTATCCATATAGACAATGGTTGTTGTTTTTGAAAAGGACCAAAGTTTTTTAAATGTAAATGAAGACCAAACCTTAGCCCAAGAAATGCCAAAAACACACATAATAAAATTTTGGTCACAGGCTCATAGCACTATGTTGCATATAGACCTGATTTCCAAGTTTATATCGAAATACATACACCAGTTACAAGTTTGAGCAATTCTCTATTTTAATCATTTGTAATCTACTGTTGTAAGTTCTTAAAATCGAATTCATACTTTGAGTTAAGAGTTAAGAGTTAAATAATTAAAAGTCTTGGGTACAAATATGTGCAGAGGAAAAAATACTAACATAATATTAATTATTAACTTTGGTCTTTTCAAAAATAAAAATGCAACACATTATTTGTGGATTTCGAGCACATTGTTTGAGAATCGAAATTAGACTATAAGTAATTTATAATCAATATTCATAATCCTCAACTCACTAAAATGATGTGAGATTTTTGTGTTTTTTTTTTTTTTTTGCAAAAATATATGATATATAACTAAGAACAAATGTTAAATATATTTAGATTTAAATTTATAATTTCTAAAAGATATCTAATTATATTATTCTCAAATCCTCATTTTTGATTGCATGTAATTTATTTATCCAATTTGAATTTCAACATTGAAATTCAACATTCATCTTTTTGACGCTTGATTTCTTAGTTTAACTTTGATTGTAATTTTATCAATATATTTCTTTCTTGAATGAGACCAAATCTATAGTTGACTTGAAATTTTCTTCAATTGAATTTATCCCTTTTTGATCAACTATGTTGTACCTTTTGAGATCTATGGTAGAAACATCACTTTTTTTTTTATAGTTGTTAGATGGTTTTTCACCTACATCTTTATTCTCCTTTTTATCATGAAACTTCTTCAAAACACAATCATCCCCGTGATCTTATTTTTATTATCATTCATTTTTCTATTCTTTATCAATAATATGCCCATTCTTCATCGTGATAAAGCAAAATTAAATTTTGCCTTTCATTTGAACTATGATCACTTCTTTGTTGTTCCTCTCGGTCTTCATGTTGACCCTCGACAATGTTAACATCTCCTTGTTGTTGGTGGTGAGACTTGCATATTTTTTCTGTATGTCTCAATTGACCACGCTTGTATCCTTTTGAGTTGAGTCTCCACCAACATCTCTTTTGTGGGTGATTTATTTTCTTGCAATAAAGACATGGTGAAAAAGATTGAAGATTGAAGATTTTTTTTTCCTTTTTAGAATATTGTAATAGTCCATTTTTCTTGTTTTTTTCACCATTGTTGTTCTTGCATTTGGCTAAATATATATATATTCCATAATTTTTTTGTCTCATAAGTCTTCTTTGTTTTAGTGCCTACAATGCATGCAAAACTTATGTCAAAGTGATCTTACACGGATCATTTGTATTCTCCAAGACAGATATAGAAACTTCTTATCTTTCATGTGTTATTAAAAAAAATCTAAAATTCTAAAATTATGAATTTTAGTGTTTAGTAGCCGTACCTAATTCAGGAGAACATAGTTTGTGAAGCTCTAGCAAACAAACATAACTTTTGTCTTCTTGATTTTTTTTTTCTTTATGAATTTTCATGAGTCATTATGGGATTTTATGATTGCGAAAAAACATAGTAATTATCTATTACTTCCTAGAGATCTAGAGCACTTAGATGTACCTCTATTATCATTGACCAATGATTATATAGAGTTAAATTGTAATTCAAAAACACTTTATATCCCTAAAATAAGGTTTTACACTTTGACTTTTAATTCTTTTATTTGTTTAGTTCTTTAATTTGTTTGGAGAAATCAATTGCTAGAATTCAAACTACTACATCTTTCAAAGTGTGTTATGTTCAAATTAGTCCAAAATCCTCCCACTAGATTGAATACTTGCCAAATTACCCTTAAGGGGCCAAATTGAAATGAGGTCCAATAATGAGAAATAACTACTCAAAATCCATAAACATATGGGCACAAATTTGATAGAAGGAATAAAAGAAGGCACAAAATATAAAAGAAAAGGAAGCTTCTTTTTCACTTCAATATACATTCCAGAAGTACACACATAAACACATTTTTTTTCATGTAGATGCATATTTTCCTACAAAAATACAATATTTTTTTTCATGTAGATGCATATTTTCCTACAAAAATACAATGTTTTTGCTCTAAAGATGTGTATTTTTGAACAAAACAACGTGTTTTTAAAAAATATAAGTTAATTATAAGTAATTCTAAAAAAAAATTAAAAAATGAGCATCAGTTATGTAGAAACAAACTATTGTGTCACTTGATACGACACTCAAATACACTTAACAACTCTACTTAAAAGTAAAATAATTTTATTAATATAATTCAATTTAAAGGAGATTTTTGTTAATTTATAAATTTTAAATTGTCTCACATATATAATTTTGAGTCTCGATAAGAAAGATTATTTATTTTAGATCTTTAATTTGATTATAAAATTAATGTGTTAAATTATGGTTAAAGTTCTTCATATCTCTAAAATGGAAGTGATGCACATCACAAGATTTGACTATAAAAAAACGAAATACAAAGCTTCACGTTAAATGCTCAATTAGAATGGCAAGTGAAAAAATGTCAAAATCAAACATAGATTAGCGTTGTATATAAATTTGATCTCTTAAACAAATAATTTAATTCATATAAGTTGTTAATATAAAAAAAATTACACTATTAATTAACCGCAACTATTAAATTATTAAAAATATTTAACTTTTATTATAATTATCTATAAAATTATACTCATGAATAATTATGATAAATTTATAATATAAAACTTTTTACGATGTGAACAATTAAACTCCTAAACAAATCACATTTTCGTGAAGTGAATATCCGAATGGACTTAACTTGCAAAATTAAAACACACACATATTAGCTACATATGGATCATAAAACATAAGAGCGCAAATTCAGTGTCTTGTTCTATTTAGTGATAAGATAAATTAGTACAATTTTTAGCTACATAAGCTGCACTCTTTATTTTTAAATGTCATTTTATAATATTTTTTTGTTTCTTGTTCAAAATAGAATTATCTACTCCCTCTTTTTTGGGTTCTATATTCTACCCCTATCTGGTTTCAATTGTAGAAATAAAAAACATTAAAACAAATGATTTTATATTGTATTTTTTAATATTTTTATAAATATATCATCGTAGAAAAGTGTGATACAATGAACACATTCAACAATATACAAAAGATAAACATGTTAAATGAAGTTAAAAAGTCATTTAAATAATAAATACATATTAAAAATTACATTTCTTTTCTTTTAAATAAGACTAAAATAATCTTAAAAAATTCTTAATATTATATTAGAACTAAATGTAGTATAGTTTTGACAAAATTAACATTAATTATTTATTGCAGAAAAATAAATAAGTGAAATGCTATAATAAATTGTCAATAATATTATATAAAAAAAACAAATATATTTTATAGAAAACAATAAAATTTATTATTTTTTAAATAAATAACTCTTAAAACGAAACTTTCTCCATGGCAAAATATAAACAAAAATGTTACACTATATAAATTAGGATCAAATATGTAAGTTTTATTTATATTTTGTTAAATTAGTAACAAAACAATGGCCCACAGATTTAGGAATACCATCATGATCATTTTGGTGCATAAAAAAAAATCATAATCATTTTGGCATTTTCTATATTCTTGAGTCTATGAATTGTATGTTTGTCGACCTCAACAATTTCCAGGGCATAAAGCTCGTGTCTCATTCCATTATTTTCTCCCCACACCTCATCGAAGTAGGTTTCTCATAATCCCACTATTCAACATTAGTACATTAATATTAATTAGGGTAAAAATATGTCAAACTATATCAAATTTTAAAATATTTTAATTAATCAAAAATTAATTTTTTATATTTGAGCCTGATCGACGCTCTATTATAGATTCTTTTTTAGTTTATTCTAGTTTTCTTTTTAAGTTTTATTTAATCTAAAACTCTATTTAAAAACTTATTTCACATTAAAGTATTTAAATTGTATATTTTTTAAAATAGATTAAACTAAACCTTTATATATATAAAAGAACTAATAAAATAATAAACATAAGAAAAACTTATAAAATTATTTTTTTTTACTCAATAAATATTAAATTATTAACAAATAACAATATTAATAAATAATAATATAAAAAAAATACATCTATATATACGATTTATCAGATTCAATAGACTTTTTTTTTATTAATTTGAGCATGAATTATTTAAATTAATAGATTTTAAAAAAAGAGTAAAATAAAATTTTTATTAAATAAATCAGAATAAATTAGTCTTTAAATAGATAAGACTATGGACGGACGGTTTAAACTATTCATATATCTAATAATAATCCTTTTAATTTATATTAAAACAATTTGAAAGTGCAGAATTAATGTTAATATATTTAAGTACTATGATGCTGAATTGATTTACAAAATAATTTGTAGTATTAAGGAGTTTGTGATGTGAATAAGAAATGACATTAATGAATGGATATAGTATATAGTAAAAGAAAAGGGCACCCACTTGTGTGATGAGTGAGGACGCAGAAACAAGACACACAAGTGGGTCAGACTGCAAACACTGCAATTTGGGGTACTACAACACACCAAACCTGGCTAACTTACCTCTAGTAAAACATCACCTTTTTTTGTCCACAACCTTTCTTAACCATGGTTACCATCACTTTTTCCACTTTCTCACTATACATACCATTTTCCTTACCATAGTTTGTTATGATTATTCACCAGTCAAAGACAAAGTAAGGTTCTTGTCTTCTTGTCTCACACACACCTCTGTATGAGACTACTTTGTACTTTCTACAATACTATATACTCTCTTATAGCTTAGCTACTTTTTCTATTTTTATTGTAATATTTTGCCCCCTTTCATGTAATTGTGAAAACAAAACAACATATACATTGTAATGCCACTATACCAAATCAATACACACACAAAAGAAAGTGAAAGATGACTTAATTACTTTTTTAGTATTTATTAATTAATTGTTTTTTATTCCACTACTATATGTAGAGATGAGTAATAAATACAGACTCGTCTTAACAAATGTTAAGTGTCCTTCTTAAAAAAAAAGTAGAAATATTTTTTTTCTTAAATCAAAATATTGGATGCATGAATTCTAAAATTGCATGTTCTTTTTGTTGATTATGTAAGAAGTGTCATTGAAATTGTAGTATAGTAGTAATTTATTCTTTTATATTATCAACATTTTAAATAAATATTTAAAATTATAAAAGAATAATCAAATTATTCTTTTTAAGAAATTGAGTACATAACTCCGATACATTTTTAACATATTATTTTGTGTATTTGAATCTTTAACAAATACACTAAAAGTATATGTTAATAATAATATTTGTCAATATTGTGTTGCAGTTACTAGTTAATTTTAATTTCATCCTCACTGTTTTAATTTAATGTCGTCCATGTTATACAATTACAAATATTAATGAACGGACAATTTTGATTAGAACTTTATAATTTTAAAATGACTTTGAAGTATCTATATTAATGTAAGAAATTAAACTATTATTTCTACAATTTCTATTTTCTAGTACAAATTTATTTATTTAAAAAAAATAGAAGAGTTGGATTATAAGAGTTTTTCAATAACTTTTAAATTTAAATGTTGATAAAGGTATTTATAGATCACTCACTCAAAAAATTTTCACATCTAAAAAAAAAAATTACAATTTTATAATTATAAATTAAATCATTATCAATTGAATCAATTTCAATTGACGCGGATTTATATATTTATATATATAAGTTTAATCATCGTATATTATTGATTTAAAAATATTATATTATTAATATATTACAATTATCCATAGATATAATTTTAAATATAATTAAGACAAAAATCAAACACCTTTAATAATTAAAATATTGTGAATAATTGATAATGTTCAAAACTTTACACTTACGAGTGAATAAGAATTAAATAAGAAGGGTGTTTGCTTTTGTACCAGCGTTTCCAAAATATTGATTCTGGTCAAAGATATTGGTCTACTTGCTTTAAAAACTTATACTATTACAATATTAGAGAGAGAAAGAGAGAGATAATTTTCTCTTACAAAGAAGAAATTCATCTGTTTTCTTCCTACCCCTTTTATCAAAATTATATTTTTTAGACAAGGGTTGTAAAAAGATTTGATTTTGATGGATTTTGTGTATAATGTTTTTGTCTAGAAGATAGAGAGATTGAAGAGGGTTATAATAATTATTTAGAATAGAGAAAGAAAAAAAAAGGGTTTATCTAATCTATCTATCATTTATGGGTAAGAAACCACAAAAAACAAAGGAAGTTTGGGCAGCAATAGCTGAAGCATCATCAACAATAGATGATGAAAATGAACAACAATCTCAACCACAACCTCAAACTACTCGAAAAAGAGGTAGACCTCGTAAGATTATTGTCAAAATGGAAACTTCAGAGGAAAAAACAGAACAACAACAAGTAGCTTCAATCAACAAAGAAGAAGGAACAACAACACAATCATCATCAGAAGCATGCATGATGAGTTTCAAGGTTACAAATCAAGAGGGAGAAATTCAACTTCCAAGAAGCAGCAAAGCTAGGCGTAAAAGTATACCAAGAAAGAGTAGTCAATAATTTATATTTTTATTTTATATAATTATTCATAACTGTTTCTTCTATTTTATTTTGTTTCATTTCCATGAAGAAATTATTGATTCTAGCTAGCTTCCTTGATTTATCAACGTTTTTGGGTGATTGATAATATTTAAAATTATATTGCTATAAGTGTCAAAAGAAACTCTTTCTCTTCAAGTTATTATTATTATTATCTAGTTTTTTTTTCTTTTGGTGTAAAAGTACTTTTTTTTTAGTTGGTTTATTATCTAATCGTTATTGCACAAAACCATGTATTATGATGTGATTCTATGAGTTCAATAACTAGATAGAATATTATCGATTGCTTGAAACTATATTAGGATTGAATTTGAACTTATATACTAATATATTTGGTGTGTATGATGTGAAGTTCTAGTGATTGAAACTATATATGCTCATATAAAAATATTGTGCCAATGGATTGAGAAATTAGATCTACTATCTGAAATTTGATGTCATTCTCTCTATATGCTCAACTAGTCTATAGATATTTTACTAAATTAGACCATAATATAAACTAGGTATGGCAACAATTGCATGTTGTTTCTTGTAATGGACATGAAATGTTCAAAGTATGTTTGTATTTTTTCATTATTAGCTATAGACTAGTTGCATTGCATCAATGTTGTTGATTTGATTGGAAATGGAGATATTATGAAATGAATGAGCAAAATATAGTGGAATTATAGGAGGAAGATTATAAATAAATAAATAAATAAAAAATAGGAGGAAGAGGAGAATAACAAAACGAGATAGTAAAGTGAACCTAACAGTAACATAACAGGTAAGGCATACGTGCTTGCAGTGAATCTGAAATTTAGGGAGGGAATGGATTCACGTGTGTAATTTAGATAATATTTTATTTTTTTTTTAATTTTAAATAATAATTAATTCTTTATATCTTAAAATGTTAATAATATTATTATTTTTTTACAAAAAATTTTTCAAAATTTTTAAACAAAATCCATAAAATTAATTATTATCTTCAAATGCAAATTTCATTAAATTTATAATTCATATTTTTGTTTTTTATTTAATGAATTTGATATTATTGGAGATGAAAATATGAATTTATTTAAATATTTGAGTTATGCATTAAATAAATATATGAAATTTTTTTAAATTGATATTGAATCTTGTCCACGTTAAAAGCATGTTGTCCTTAATTAAAGACATCGATAGAAGATGGGTTAAAATTGATAGGGACTACTAGGAAAAAATGTCAGAACATAGTGCCTGTGTGAAAGTGTGTTTACGGAAAAAGGGAAATATGGCATCTTCTAAGTCTAACACCTGCTCACAGGGCAACGAGAAATAATAATTCTTGCAACTCAGGGCAGGTAACAAAATTAGTGTCAAGTCTGGCGAGAAAAAAAGGGTCAGCACTCAGCAGAAATCACATTCTAAAAATGAAACTACACAAACACACTATTTGGATATGTAAGATCAAAATTGCTTTTAAACATGTTTGGATGTTTAGAAATTTTGGGGTATGTTAAATACTTTAATGTATTATTTACATGATTAAGTATAGTAATTTAAGAACTTCAAATATGTTCTTAATTGTGTTAAAATGACAAAATATAGTGATTTATCAATTTATTTTAGGTACCAAAGAGTACTAGTACATGTATTAAGATTGCTACTTACACAGATACTAGTCAATTTCTTCTAAACTATGGGTAAGGAGCCTGGTACTATAGTACCTTGCCTAGACCTTCCCCATTGCAACCCCTAATTTTGACATTACTATATATGATTGAGGCATTAAACTAGTTACTTTGATGCCAACCCAACATTTCAAGCACTAAAATATTTATTAAGAAATATTGAAATTAGTATCACAAAGTGTGTGAGATATACCAAAAACAAATACTAAAATGTTTAAGACTAGAGTAAAAGTCGACAGCTTCATTGCATCAATAACTAAGTTATGATGAAAAAAAGGAGTGAGTGCAATGTAATAGAGTTATACAGACTACAGAGTATTTGTTTGCTTGACATTATGATTACCATTTTACCTTCCTCTCTTCCGAACCAAAATACTACCGTGATATCAACAAAATTACAGCAGAGCAATAATCTGCAATGCTATTGCAGCGAAAGCTCAAGCATATTATTCAAATATCAGCTTCAAAAAAAAATTGCAGCAAGACTGATATCTATATTCTGCAACTACAATAATTAAAATAACAAAACAAAATTCTCTCTTCAATTGCCTCAAATTGGTAAAACATTGGGGCTTAAATACATTGGAACGGTTTAACCTATGTCTAAAACATTGTATAGCAAAACTATCCTATTGAAATATGATGTATAACCTATTGAGTTACACATGAAAGAGAGAAGATAAAAGGGGAAATGGAGGTTGACTGCCCATGGCTCCCAAATTCCTAACCTGATTCTTTGCGACCGGACTTGTGATGTCTCTCCTTCCTAAATCGCAATTGTGCTGGATCAAATCCACCTTCCTCAGCTCCATAGATTGCCCAGGATGGGGTGGCAGCCATGTAATCTTTACTGTCAAAAGTACTTCCAGAAGCCACCTGTATTTAAATTGACAATAAACTTCATATACAAAAAAAAATAATCCAAATTCAGTCCGAAAGAATAGGACAAGGATTACCCACCAGGTCGTGAAATTTCTCATAATCTATCCATGTATACCACTGGCCATCAATTTTGAACTTTTTAGTTTTTGCTAAGAGGACACAGCACGAGTGAACATGCTCACAAGCAACTTCATACTCCCCTTGGCTTTTCAGAGACAGAGCCTCTGAGAATGCTTTCACGTCGGCATGCCAAGGGACATTTTCCATTGTCAATTTTGATGTAGCAGTCCTGTGAAGAGATAATTGTCATTCAAAGATGGCTCTCAGAAACAAGAAATTAGCTGGACTAAAAGGGGTAGAGATAGAGGAAGAAGAGGAGACTTACGAGCCACAATATGTAACTCCCTTGATTTCAATAAAATCAGGTTCTCCTATACTAAAGAGCTTAAAATAAGCATCGACATCTTCAGTATTCCATCCTTTTACAAGGGTCAGGCGGTACACAGTACGCTGATGTTTTTCCTTAAGAGCAGTCAAGGAATCCTGGCACATAGTTAATAGTTAAGAAAACACAGACAAGGTGGGTGATCACGAGGACAAAGTATCATCAAACAGTCAAATAATATCCAGGTGATTGTAAATGCCAGGGAAGTTATCCAAGGTTCAGATGGCAATCATGCAAGAAAAAGTGTCCATGATACATTTAACATGAACTAAACTCTTAGATATCAGGAAAATATATTTCTTCTAAGCTGCTCCTTAGAGTAGTTCCAATTCTTACATCATGAATTCATGATGTAATTCTACAAACAAGAGATATTTCTTGATTTTCACTGAGAATGAAAAGAGTACTCACAATAAATCGTTCCCAGAAATCTCCAAAGAGCGGTCTATCGATTGCCTTTAAAGAGTCCTTTGTTCCGGCATCTACACTGACATATAACTGCAAGCGGTAAACAAGAATATTAAGTTTGGCTTGCTTAACTGACGTATTTTTAAATATGAAACTCTGGAAGCCCCAAAACCTGGGTGATAGGCTTCAGCGACTTAATTTTCTCTGGAAATTGTGCATTTGTAACTAGAAAAGTGGAAATCCTCCTTTTGTGCAACTCATCCACAAGTGCATTTATCTCTGGATACATAATAGGTTCACCAACAAGAGATAGTGCACAATGTCGTGGTGTGAAGCCTTCAGTTAATCGCTCCAAGGTGACTCCTACAAAAAGAGTTAAATGAGTCGATTTTGAAACTAATCACATGGTGACGTGTGAAAGGGTTAATCCTCCCAGCATCAGTCAAAATGCATACATGATAGGGAGCTGGTGTCCGACTTTCTTTCTTAATAGAATTACATACAACATTGCAGTACACCACAGTAATAAATATTTCAAAATGGGCCATGACATCACACAAATTCAAAGGCATTAGGAAGTGCCATGTCCAATGAAGACAGTGTTAATATAAGTATATAATATAATCACTAAATAAAATATTCAAATTATTTAAGGATTCTAGAATGGATAAGGGATGGTGCAGGTTGCATAATAAACTAATAATGAAAAAAATTAAATGAGAGAATATTTCCTTCAAATGGAAAAAGTTACTCTCCCTTCTCTTTCC
>NC_021163.2:64294005-64308963 GCF_000331145.2 Cicer arietinum
AACTCCTTTGCTCAACATATCCTAGGTGCCCAATATTTTCAATGAGAATATCGTGACTGAAAGTGTGCCATGATATGATTGAGAGGTACTCTAGCTAATTCATTATAAACCTATGTAAGTTCGTCAACCTGACAATTTCATCATACTATTGAAATGATAACAGGAAAGAAAACATAAATTTACCAGGAACTCCTTTCATTTGCTTAATCATATTTGTATGCTGGTCTAATGCAGAATTTACGATCTCTATTGGATCGTCCATCTTCCACTGCCAACTTTTAGCTACTGGATTTGTGTGATGCCTCCAGCAGAAAACACATTTATTTGCGCATGCCAAGCTAGGAGTTGCCTCCATGCACCTGTTTCACTCATAAAAGTTGAAACAGTTAATATGACAGCTGACATATGATTGCCAACACATAAAGCAGTAGATAAATCAACTTTTAACAAGAACAAAAAATACACCCAAACCCATAACCAGGATCAAAAGTTCAGATAATGTGCAAAGGCAATTATAACTCCAGCACATTCTCCTTCGGAAGCCAACATCAAATAACAGCTCAAAGTAATTTTCAAAACAAAGATACACCCTGTTTCTTTTCCCTTCCTGATTACTTTACAAACTTCTATTTATTTAAATTTAAGTTCCCACCAAAGATTAAAAAGTGTCACACCATCGATGAATCATATATTGACAAACTACTGAGCTCCATCTTAAGATTCATATGTCAGTGGCATAACCGCATAAATAAGGAAATGAATAACATGATCATATATGATAATAGAGTTCTCAGCTAGCATGACATATAAACAAAGCTCATACCACGTAAACCAAACCCTAACCAGACATGAACTTAAGTAAATAGTAGGAAGTCAAGTTACCATTACCTATGACTCTCGATTCCATAAAATGAATGCTTGTAGCAACCACCTCGACCTCGAAGCTGTGACTTGGTCCATCTACAAATCTTGACACCACTATGTGAACCAATAATCTTATACCCCTGCAAATCATTGATATTTATAAAAAATATCATATCTAATCTAACAAAATTCAATCTGAGGCCAATAAGTAAGCCACCACTAACTAATCAATATAAGAAATTGGGATCCAATAGATGCAATGCATATATGAATTACAAAAGGTACAACAATATGACAATATACCTGCTTCACCAAATTTGCCCTAATCACAGGAGTCACCATTTCTTTCTTCCCATTCAACTTCCCATTAGTCTCCTCCACAGTAGCCCCCGACTTCCTCGAAGGAGCTTTACCAGCAATGTCTTCAAGATCAACAATCTCTTCCTCCACCTCTTCCTCCAAATCAGACTCCTCTTCAGAACTCAAAACACCACATTCCTCATCCCCATTCTCCAAATCACCATTTTGATCATCACCACCACCATCACCTTTCAACAATCCAACCACCTTCCCGCACCAACGATCAAAAACCTCATCCACTTCACCACCATCAACATCCCCTTCCCACAAAGGAATCATCTCAGCAGCACCCAATGCCTTCATCCGTTTAACAATATCCTTACCAACAGCATTGAATGCTTCACCGTAACCTCGGCTACCGACACCGAAAACAGCAAACCTACACCGCGAGAGCAGCAACGAACCAACTCTAAAATCTTCAGCGCTCTCTGCAAGCCAATCCGCGAAGAATCTATAAGCGGGAGAAGGTTTTCCGTCTTCCCATGTTGAAGCAACGATGAGAATGAGCGTTTCCTTGGAAAGATCTTCGGGCTCGTAGCTTCTGCCATCGATGAGGTCAAATGCGACGTCATTTAAAGCGAGGAAACGATGTAGACGGTTAGCGAGTGATTTGGAAGTGCCAGTTTCGGAAATGAAGAGGATCTTAGGGAGAATGGGTTTAGGGTTAGGGTTTAGAGAGAGTTTTAGTTTGAGGTTTCTTAAACGGCGAGATTTGTAGAGACAATAAAAGGTTGTAGCGGAGAAGATAGCGAGGAGTGTGAGACGAGCAGAGACTGAAGAAAACGACGACATGGTAATACGTGATGATGATTTAGAAATGGTGGTGCGGTGAAGGGTGCGTCATGTGTGTTCGGTGGTGGTTAACGGCGTCGGAGTAGAAAGTCAAAACACGAAGACTACTTACTCTCTGTGTGGTTTAATGGGCTTTTTAGTTTTGAAGTTGCAGGCCCGAAAAAATATTAAGGCATGTGGTAAAAATAAAACAAATTTACTGATTGATTAATAATCTTCAAATGAGTGTGTATGAGGTTTAATTATTTGTTTTAGTTCAAACGAGTGTTTCTAATATTTAATTCATTTGTTTTGGTGTAGTTAAATTTGTTAATTTTTTTTTAAAGATATTTAGGATCCGTTTGATAGTTAAATAATGTAATACGATAAATGTATTATATAGCATTTTGATTTTGTGTTTAATGAATTCAAATTATATGATATATTAATTATGAATAATGCTCAATGTTACGAAACGTTCTCACACAAATTGCAACATGGTTCTCACACAAATTACAAGATGGATTGTTGGTTTTCTTTATTTTCAAAAATCAAACAAATTAAATTTTTGAAAAATAAAATAAAAAGTTCAACACTTTTCTTTAGAGTCACTATTTTGTCTTGTCATTTAGTATGAATAACATTCTAACCACAGTTCAATGCTTCATATATCGTTGTATCTCTTCTTTATGTTATTTTACTATAGGCTTAATTGCACTTTTGGTCCCCCTATTATAGGTGAAAATTGAAAGTAGTCCCTCCATTTTGTTTCTCCCCAGTTTTAGTCCCCAAACAGAATTTGAGTTCAAATCATGATGAGTTGTCATTTTTTAATGACGTGTCAATAAAAAGCTGACGTGGCAGACGCATACGTGGAATAAACTTATTATTATATTATTTCTGATTAAAAAATATAATTTATATTTTTAAAAATCATTATTATAATTGTTAAAAATCATTATTACAAATAAAATTTATTTGTTAAAATTAAATTAAAAGAAAAAACACCTAAAATCAAAAATCCTAAACAAATCAAAATCAAAAGGATTCACTCATGAACCCTAAAATCATTATGTCTCCTTTATTCAAATGCTTAAAGCTCTTATGCCTGTTGCCGTTTACTCCATCGGCGTTCTTTTGAAAAAAGAATCTTACAAAAACGACACCATGTTTAACATGTTATCCATTTCTCTTGGCGTTGGTGTTGCCGCATATGGTGAAGCTAGGTTTGATACATGGGGTGTTATTCTTCAATTAGGTGTTGTTGCTTTTGAAGCCACCAGATTGGTTATGATTCAAATCTTGCTTACATCCAAAGGGATTTCATTGAATCCTATTACATCTTTGTACTACGTTGCTCCTTGTTGTTTCGTTTTCTTGTCTATTCCTTGGATCCTTGTCGAGTATCCAATTTTGAAACAGACTTCCACTTTTCAATTTGATTTTGTTATTTTTGGGACTAATTCATTCTGTGCATTTGCTTTGAATCTTGCTGTTTTTCTTCTTGTTGGCAAAACTTCAGCTTTGACAATGAATGTTGCTGGTGTTGTTAAAGATTGGCTTTTGATTGCGTTTTCTTGGTCTGTTATTAAGGATACTGTTACACCCATTAATTTGTTTGGGTATGGACTTGCTTTCTTGGGTGTGGCTTATTATAATCATTCAAAGTTGCAGGCACTTAAGGCTAAAGAGGCACAGAAGAAGGTTTCACAACCTGATGAAGAAACTGGAAGGTTGCTTGAAGATAGAGAAGGAGATGGATCAGGGAAGAGAAATGATAATCAGAATTGATTTCACTTTTCTTTTGCTTACTTTAATTGAAGAACAATGATTTTAGGGTTCATGAGTGAATCCTTTTGATTTTGATTTGTTTAGGATTTTTGATTTTAGGTGTTTTTTCTCTTAATTTAATTTTAACAAATAAATTTTATTTGTAATAATGATTTTTAACAATTATAATAATGATTTTTAAAAATATAAATTATATTTTTTAATCAGAAATAATATAATAATAAGTTTATTCCACGTATGCGTCTGCCACGTCAGCTTTTTATTGACACGTCATTAAAAAAATGACAACTCATCATGATTTGGACTCAAATTCTGTTTGGGGGACTAAAACTGGGGAGAAACAAAATGGGAGGACTACTTTCAATTTTCACCTATAATAGGGAGACCAAAAGTGCAATTAAGCCTTTACTATATTATTTTTAGCATACCACATACAAATTTGTTGGCATCATCTCTATGATGTCTTTTTCTTTGTGCCATCTTCGTATGTAGATATTTTTATATTGAATTTCTTATATTTAAGTGCAATATCAGTGACTGCTTCAACGATGATAGCAAATATGAAAGTGATGTGTGATAGACGATGGTAATATAATCATATGCAATGGCAGTTTTTGTTGTGGATATTTTGTTTAGCTTTTTTATGTTCGGTTTTAAAATGATTAAAACAAACCTACAGTGAGTTTGTATTTTATAAGTCAAGCGTGTTTCAAGTCATTCACGTGTTTTACGCGAACAAACCTTCGTACGTTACATAGGTTTAGGTTTAATTAGAATTATCACATTAGCACAAATAGGTGTTGAGTTTATTAGGATTGACTATAATCATATAATGTGTTTAACCAAATTTCGAATTCCAACCGAAAGAGGTATCCACATTTAGTGTCACCTCAAATAAAGGGAATGTATGGGGAACAAAAATTTATCAAGTTAACAACCTAATATTTGAAATGTTTGTCTTATTTTGTCATAACTTCATTTTCCAATGTACACAACACCAACTTTTTCTTCACCATTGTCTTCAACCTTCCTTTGCATTGCTCTCTCGTTGCCGTTGCTTCCCAATTTTCATCTTTCTCATTCTTGTTCACTGACTACGACATCTCATTATCGTTTCTTTTCAATTGATATCTTATTCGTCAACAAATTGCGACCTCCTGTCTATTCACTATCAATGTCGCCATTTTCATTTGTTTCATATACAACATCAATCCTCTTCTCACAAAGGCATGTATTTATGTTTTCCATCTTTTCATTTTTGTCCTAATTCTCGCTTTAGATAATAAATTGATGAAACATGTGCCTTGTTTTTATTTCATTTTTTTTGCGCAAGTGCCTTGTGTGGTGTTCATCTCCCTCTTAAACAAATTTTCATATGCAACTACGCGTGTTGATGTCTTCCTTTGCAAATGCGGAGTGTTGGTATTTTGTTGATTGTTTTTATGAGTGGAACAAATAAAATTTTAAAATTTGAAGGAATTGAATGCACTAATTCCAATGTCATATTTTCACTTTTAATGTTTTTTTAAAATACAAACAAAACCAACACAACTGAGAATATCTATCAAACACAACATAACATGATGTCCGTTGGCATTAAAATTAATCAAACATAACAAATTTGAAATAGACTAGAAGATAAACTTAAGCTCACTTTAAAACATATACCATGACTGACGTTTCGATAGTTATGTGACAAATTTTGACGGAACATAAATCGACGAGCGTAAGACAAAACTTTCGAAGAATAGATCAAATAATCGAACTCAATAATTGTAATCCACCATCACGACAATTTGATTTTGCTATACATAAAATCTTCTCGAATGAAAGTAAAAAACAAGGGTGTGAAAAAGTATTCCGTCCCAAAACCCTTAAAAATGATTTTATTTATTTATTTTGCTTTTTTTATTTACTATATTTTGAATAAGAATATTTACGTCATTTTACATATAAGTTTATTTTCTTCTTCTCCATCTTTCGTAGGGATGACAAAAAAATCCGCACCCACGGATATCGATCCAAACCCGTTTGGTTTGGGCGGGAAAAACCCGCTTTGATTGGGTGCGGGTGCAGATTTTCTCCGAAATTAAATTTCGGATGCGGGAACATGTGCGGGGGTGATGATATCCACACCGCACCCGCACCCAAACCCGCCCCACAAGTAATATTAGAGTAAATTTTGAATTTTCTATATATATACATATCAAATATATTTAATATTTTTTTAAATATTAAAAATTATAATCTTATCTCTATATAAAATATTTTTTTATTTTATTATTATCTGATAATAATTATTTTATTATATTAATTATAATAGATATGATTTTTTAAATTTATAATTTTATATATATAAATGGGTGCGGGTGTGGACGGAAAAACCCGAAACCCGTTGTGGGCGAGGATGAGGGTCTAATTTTCACACCCGCTATGAAACAGGTGCGAGCAGATTTTTTTCCGATTAATCAAATGCGGTGGTGGAGGAGACAAAATCTACCCCGACCCGCCCTATTGCCATGCCTAATCTTTCGTCATTTTTTTTATTCTCTTAACAATCCACCAAAAAATAAATGTTTCTATCATCTCATTCCAACTATTTATCCGTATTTTAAAATTTTATCTTTTTATTTTAATCTATCCCTCAATCTCTCGATTCAATTTATTTTATTTTAACTTTTTTTACATTAGACCACCGCGAATCTTATTTTATATCCCTTTATATCATATTCTCATTTTGTTTCCTTCATCTTATATTTCTGCATAAATCTCCTCAGCCTCCATAGCGTTTCAACCCGCCGTTTGTCTCTTCAATCGTTCAAGGTTGCTAACTTGCACGGATCTTCCTCCCTCTCTTCTCCCCTGCACGGCGACTCCGTCACTTCTGCTCGGAGGTTCTGTCGATCACGCACGAAGGCTACGTCGCTCCCATGTGACGTCTCTATTTCTATCTAACAAATCCCGAAAAATCATTCACTTGTCAGTACTCCACTACGGTTTCTAACGCAACACACTTATCTGAGTTTATTTTGTTTCAATTTCATAATAAATTGTTGCATTCAGCTTCTTATTTTTTAAATTTGATACGTTTCACAAAACTTTAATTTTACGGCACTTCTTAGCCATGAATTCAATTAAATTTCCAAAATATTGAAGAGAAAAATAATAATTTATTTAAGAAAATATAAAATTTATGTAGGAATTAAAGAAACAATTCATTTGATCGATTTATTGAAAGTAATAGTTTTTTAAACTTCAAACTATACATTCTAAATTTATTATTAAATATCACGCAAATTCAAAAAAATTCAAAAGATTCATGAAAGATTAATGAAGACTAACATGAAAATTCAAAGATAAAAGATACTCATAGTTTTATGTGTATTGTAATTTTTTTTTTGTAACGGAAAATTATTTTTCTTTAGTATCTTGTGAATAGTACTAAAATGAAAGATATTTTGTCTACAGCAAAATTTATATGAATTATTAAATGTCTTGTATTTCATATAAATAACATAGGTTGAATAATAAAAATAAAAATTCATTATTAAGTTACTTACTCATCTATACATTAACTAATTTACTTATTTTATATATATATCTATGTCCATTATTTTAAAAATTCTTATTTCATCTAATCTAATTATTTAATTTTTTTTTAATAACTATTGTTTTTATTTGTTTAAAATTAAAATATTGTTTTATAATAAGTTTTTTGGAAAGAAATAAGATTCTTTGTAGAATTCAAAAATAAGGCATGGTGTTGGAGTTATACTTTTCATCAATAATATTGACCGTATAAGAAAATAGTTTTTAAGTTAAGTTATAACTAAATTTTTTTTAATTTTAAATTATTTTTTTTAAGTGAACTTATTTTTTTAATATCAATAAAATAAAATTTATAAAATTTAATATATATATATATAAACTAATATAATAATTTATTTATTAAAATCGCTGATTCCCTGGGACCCACGGACTACAAACTAATCTTATTTTATATCTTTTATATCATATTCTCATTTTGTTTCCTTCATCTTATATTTCTGCATAAATCTCCTCAGCCTCCATCGCGTTTCAACCTGCCATTTGTCTCTTCAATCCTTCAAGGTTGCTAACTTGCACGGATCTTCCTCCCTCTCTTCTCCCCTGCACGGTGACTCCGTCACTTTTGCTAGGTTCTGTCGATCACGCACGAAGGCTACTTCGCTCCCGTGTGACGTCTCTATTTCTATCTAACAAATCCCGAAAAATCATTCACTTGTCAGTACTCCACTACGGTTTCTAACGCAACACACTTATCTGAGTTTATTTTGTTTCAATTTCATAATAAATTTTAGCATTCAGCTTCTTAATTTTTAAATTTGATATGTTCCATAAAACTTTAATTTTAGGGCACTTGTTAGCGTAATCCATAGTTTAATGATATACTTTTTTTTGTAGGTTTTTTTGATGGACGTAGAGTGGTCTGAATCACGGTATGATGATAGAGAGGATTCCCCTGTGAGGGAGCAATATGATGATGATAGTAGGCATAGGAGCAAGGATAGGAAGAAGAGCGATAAGGAGCATCGAAGTAAGAGGGCTTCTGAGGATGTAGAGAAGGATAGAGGTGGTGGAAGGGAACGTAAGAAGGAAGATAGGGATGAGCGTGAAAAGGATAGGAGTAAAGATGGTAGTAAGGCAAGGGAGAAAGATTATGATAGAGAGAAATATAGGGAGAAAGAGCGCGAGAGGGATAGAGATAAGAAGGATCGAGGTAAGGATAGAGACCGTGAGAAGGAAAGAGAGTTGGAGAAAGATAGCGATAGAGTGAGAGAGAAGGAAAGGGGAAAAGAGAAGACTAGAGATAGGGACAAGACAAAGGAAAGGGAGCGAGAGAAACATAGAGATAGGGAAAGCTATAGAGATGGGGACCGGGATAAGGGGAAAGATAAAATTAGAGAGGAGAGGGAGACTGATCGAGATAAAGAAAGGTCGAGGGATAGAGGAAGTAGAAAGGCTCACGAGGAAGAATATGATTTGGGTAATCTTGATGATAAAGTAGATTACCATGAAAAGAGAGATGAGGAGGTTGGCAAGCACACAAAGGCTTCAAAACTCAATCAAGATGATCAAGACAGTGAAGCATCAGCACACTTGTCATCAAAAGAACTTGAAGAACGTATCTTGAAGTAAGTCATTTTTTTTTGTTACATCACTTCATATTTCTTTTGATTTTGTACTACGATCAAGTATTATATCGTAGACTCTGCAATGTCAATTTGAAATATATGATTCATTACTTTATGCTTTAGTCTTATACTTATAATTATGTATTAATTGGTGATTCTTAGAACTTTGATTGCCTTTTTTGTAGAATTTAGGCAACGTCAGTTCAAGTCATTATTGTTTATATGTTGTCTATAATTTGGGTTTAGGGCCTTACACAGTCCCAAAAAATTGATTTGTTATGTGAGACTGTCCGTGCCAAAGTCTTAATAGCACTATTTATGTCATATATCTAGGTAATGTGGGTCACAGACAGAACACCATGAAGGTGTTGGAGGTTGCAGTGAAGGCTGCCGCGATAAAGCGCTGTAGTCTATAGTAGTTGCGATGTGGCGTACTGGCCCCTAGGCAGTACCCGAAACCCCATTTTGTTGCAGTTTTGCGTAGCGGCTGTAGCACCATCAATAGTGGCCAAATAGTTGTAGCTATAGTGAAAGCTCCTGTAAAATTCTTTATGTTTTGGACATTTTGGTCATTTCACCCTAAAATAGCCATTTTACCTCAACTTATAGCCATTCCCTCATTTTTTTTTTGTCATTTAACCCCAAAATTATGAATGACAACAATATAGAGCCCTCCTGTCTTCTCATTTCTGCTCCTCAGAAACGGTTTCATCTCCCCTCGTGTAGCTTTCGGTCAGACTTTTCTGCGACTCTTCGACAGTCCTTTGTGACATAGAGATCACATTGCTACCCGCTACACCGCTAAAGCGTTTTTGTGGTCCGTCATTATCCACCATTGACTACATAAGAGTATAAAATCTAACATGCAATATAATAAACTAAATATTAATAGTAAACTAAATAATAATGACAAGGAACGAAATAAAGCCCAAGATATAATAATATAGGCAAAAATAGACCTATGGTCCATTAAGTTTAGTCTAGTTTCCGCTTAGGTCCTTTAAGTTTCTTTTTTCTCGATTTGGTCCTTTAAGTTACATTATGTTTGCACCGTTAGTCTTTCATCTTATTTTCAAAAATGATTGGTGCAATTGAAAACTTTTAATCATTAGAAATTCTACTAAATGCTGCAACAATACGACCCTCATACTAATCCTTCAAAAAACGTTCATCAAACCTTATAAAAGATTTTTATTGTTTGATTTTCTCTACAAACATTTAGACACATGTATAGCCTTAAAAACATGGCAATAAATGTCTATCCCCATAATTAATGTCATTGACATCTTTCACTTGAAAAGGTGCTTGGACAATTAATTTATTGCGATGTTTTGATTAGATATTAACATTTCACGATAGTAATTCAAGAAAAAATTCAAACTTAAAGGACTACATGCATAATTCAATATATAACTTAAAGGTTAATGGTGCAAACTGCATGTAACTTAAAGGACCAAATTGGGACAAAAGAAGCTTAAAGGACCTAAGCGGGAGATAGACTAAACTTAAAAGACTAAAAGTTCAATATATCAGTCATCCTCATCCCACTTTCCACTATAATATAATAAACCAGATAATAATATTAATAAAAAATCAATATATCAGTCATCCTCATCCCACTTTCCACTATCCTGCCATAATGTTTTTTGGGGTTGGCTGTTATCCGGGAGATAACACTGCCCAATGCACACGTAGCCATCCAGCTTTCATCATTATTTTTGAAAAAAAGCAGAATCTCTTGGCACTGTCTTGGTGGCAACCGGCAACATTTAGCATTTTATTCATCACTTCTGTTTTTGTAGTATTTGAATTATATGTACTATGTCAGTATCTTGTGAATTTTGATACATAGTAGGTTGTCAAGGGACTTATGGTTTAACGTGGTTTTAAGATTTTATTGGATTAGTGGTAGAACATAATTGGATTGAAGGCTCACATGTGTGGGTGAATAGAGTTTCAAACCCATGGCATACTTCTAATGAGTAAGTTAATAATGGTTTGGTGGATGCTGTGAATGGCTCCTGCAAGAGTAGGATTTTGCTTCGATGGGTTTCAGGGCCAGTACAAGGAAGGAATAATTAGTCAGGATTTTGATGGGATGAATTTTTTATTAAGGTTGTTGAAGAAATGGAATCTGGTTGATAGATAAACAGAAAAAAATGGATAAAAGCTGAGAAGATGGAAGAGAAACCTTAATTTTACACTTAGCCAGGATCTCTCAGGACAAAAAACGAGTGCAATCAAAGACCAGGAAAGATGAGATACTACTAAGAATATTACTGAAAAAAAAATTTGATTAAGTAAAAATAAATGTGGATCAGCCAGATCTATGCAATGACAATCAGGCTTGTCAGTAACCATTTTTTTTTAATAATTTTCACTGATAACTTACTCCTGCTTCTAAGAAATGCACTTTAATTGCCTTCTTTTCTAGATTTCATGCTTTTTTCTAATAAAAAGATCACATGTTAACTAATTATTTTTTTCTTTAAAGAAGTGCAAACATACAGGCCCTCCAAAGAAAGTACACCCATTTCCAGCTTAACACCCCCTCCAAATAAAAGGGGCAACGAGGGGAACACATCCCTCTCCCCTACCATCCTTCAGTCTTCCAAACAGGTGTTCGGGTCACTTTTACCCTCTTCAGTTCCCTCCTCCTTTATATCTCCCATCCAGATGCTCTTTAGATCCCTCCTCCTTTATATCTCCCATCCAGATGCTCTTTAGATCTAGGTTTTTTATGCTTGAATTTCTATTATCAACTTGTTAATTTATTTTGGTCACCTATGTTCTGAAACATTACATGTTTACGTTTATGAAATCCTTTCTGTTGTGACAATATTCTCTTAATTTATACTTTTGGATAGGATGAAAGAAACAAGGACAAAGAAACAATCTGAAGCTGCTTCTGAGATCTCATCATGGGTTATTAAAAGTCGTAAGCTTGAAAAGGAAAGAGTATTGCAGCTGTCAAAGATTTTTGAGGAGCAGGTTTTTTACTTATCTCGTGCCTTTAATATGTTGTGACGTTGTGTAATAGTGTTTTGCATTTTAGTATTGTAATCACTAAGATGTTATCTAAATTTTTTTAGGACAACATCGCAGTAGAGGGAAGTGACGATGAGGATACAGCCCATCACACTGGTACATTTCTTTCTCTGTTTCTTTATCTTGTAAAGGTCTGTATTATGAATTTCTGAAGCCTTAAGGTTTGAGCCTTCTATTTATACAATTATTATTAAGAACTGGTTCTCTGGAGTGGGACAACTGTCTTAACAAACTGAAGGTTATACTTGCAAACAGAGAAGGAGACAGCTGTCTTAGAGTTAGTGGATCTTTATTTGGTTGAACAATATAATTTTATTGAAAAATCGAAAATCACAAAAAAAATGACCAGTCCTGACCTGGTTTTACTACTGGTGTTTTATTGGTTTTCACTGGCTCTGGACCTGTTTGACTGGGTCTTTATCACCGGCTCCGCAGCAGGCCAGTTTTTTGGTTAAACTGACTGAACACTTGACCATTTTCCAGCTCAGCAGGTCAAATTGGTCTGTCGGATTTTAAAAACAATGATTTTAATACCAGTCTGATATACTTTGCCAATGCTGCATAGGTACTGACGTTATAGCTTAGAACACTAAACTTTATCCAACTGCCCAGTGCCTAGTGACATTTTAGTTATTTCTTTGGAGGTTAAGAATCTGTTCGATTGTTGTTATTCTGATTGGCAAGCAAAATATACTTGTGTGCTGAATATCTTACAGATCACTTGGCGGGGGTGAAAGTTCTTCATGGGCTTGACAAAGTTGCAGAAGGTGGTACTGTAGTTCTGACTATCAGAGATCAGCCTATACTCGCTGACGGTGATCTTAATGAAGGTATAACCGTGTGATGCATTTCTTATATTATTCCGGTTTCAGTTCTGTGGGTTGTTGTGCATTATTGTGTAAAAAAAAATGTTTTTCTCACATGGCAGACGTTGATATGCTTGAGAATGTGGAAATTGGAGAACAAAAGCGCCGTGATGAGGCTTATAAAGCTGCAAAAAAGAAAACCGGCGTATACGACGATAAGTAAGAGGATCATTACTATTGCCCATTTGTAAATGAAATAATAAAAATAGAAGAAACTTAAAAGAAGTAGATTGAAATCGTTAATCTGATGAAGCCTGCCTATCAATTTCAGGTTCAATGATGACCCCTCCACGGAAAAGAAAATACTACCAAAGTATGATGATCCGGCTACTGAAGAGGTCTCCTGCTCTCTGTTTCTTCTTACATTCCAAAGCAAAAAAATGTTGAGCAAGGTAGTTTTTGTGAATGCTTATACTAACGAGTTTTTTGTTCAGGGTTTAACGTTGGATGAAAGAGGAAGATTCTCGGGTGATGCTGAAAAGAAACTTGAAGAGGTCAGGATTTTCTTTTTTATTTTTATGAAATACTTTTCAAGAATGTAAGGATGGAGCTTCAATTTTTCTACTGTTTTGAAATTTCCATGGTTGTGAGTTTTCCTTGATTAACAATTTGATCCATATAGTTGGTTCATGAGCTTTCTCTGATCAGAATATTGTGCATGAGCTTTCTTGTTTAGTATGAGCTTTTTGTATCAGAATATTATTGTCTATGACTTCCTATCTCTGATTGCTTTCCTACTATTTTTTCCTCTTGGAATGGTTTCTTAGAATTTTATTGAATGCGCTACTGAATATGATCCTGTTTTGACTCTTTTATTGTTTGGCTGAGGGTTATCTTCTTCTATTAACAGCTTCGTAAAAGGTTAACTGGTGTTTCCACAAATAACTTTGAAGACCTAACTTCATCAGGAAAGGTATCATCAGATTACTATTCTCATGAAGAAATGCTTCAATTTAAGAAGCCCAAGAAGAAGAAGTCCTTGCGAAAGAAAGATAAGCTGGATATTAATGCCCTTGAAGCTGAAGCTATCTCTTCAGGATTGGGTGTTGGTGACCTTGGTTCTCGGAAAGATGCAAATAGGCAAGCCATCAAAGATGAACAAGAAAGATTGGAGGCTGAAATGAGAAATAATGCTTACCAATCTGCTTATGCTAAAGCTGATGAAGCCTCCAAATTACTTCGGCTAGAACAATCGCTGGATGTTAAAACAGGGGAAGATGAAACTCCAGTTTTTGTAGATGATGATGAGGATCTTCGTAAATCCTTAGAGAAAGCAAGACGATTAGCTCTTAAGAAACATGAGGAAAAAGGAACATCTGGCCCTCAAGCTATTGCTTTACTTGCCACCAAAAATCATAGTAATGAGACTGTTGATGATCAAAGTTCTGCAGCTGGAGAGTCGAGAGAAAACAAGGTGGTCTTCACAGAGATGGAAGAATTTGTCTGGGGTCTTCACATTGATGAAGGTAAACTTTTATTTGATTATTTGTGTTTTCTTTAATTTAATATAATGAAGTACATACTATCTTGATGTTATGAAGTGTGACTGTTCTGACTAAATGTAAAAGTGAATCATTTTTTTTTACAACATTCCTGTGTAAGCTAGCAGGTAAAAGTTGTATGTTTTCACAAGGATTGGCTCATTATTTGTTGTTATCTGGTTCTTGAAATTCGGTTGTTTCCTCTGGCAATGTTCGGTTTAATCTTTACTTCTCATGTGTTCTTATTGACATCTATGTCAACAGTGCAACCTATATTTGAATGTTGTGTAATCTTTCTGTGTTATTTCAGTTGAATATAGTAGATGTTCGGACATAGAAGTAATGTTTCACCAGCTTGTTAGAACTGTTGATGTAGAGAATGTAAAGCTGATAACAAGGTATAACTTTGGTGTGTTGTTTTTCTATTTTTCAGAAGCACGTAAGCCAGAAGGTGAAGATGTTTTCATGCATGATGATGAAGAGGCAAATGTTCCTGTTGAGGAAAAGAAAGATGAGGCTGGTGGGTGGACTGAAGTTAAAGAAACTCAAGAAGACGGACAACCCAACTCAGAAGACAAGGAGGAGATAATTCCGGATGAAACT
>NC_021163.2:64309149-64388478 GCF_000331145.2 Cicer arietinum
AAGGACTGTCAGGTGCATTGAAACTGCTTAAAGATCGAGGAACTCTTAAAGAAAGCATTGAATGGGGTGGCAGAAACATGGATAAGAAAAAAAGCAAATTGGTTGGCATTGTAGACGATGAAGGAAAGGAAGCACAATATAAAAAGGAGATTCGCATTGAGAGGACAGATGAATTTGGGAGAATTGTAAGTCTTCCATGTTTGTTTACCTCATTGTTTTGTCACATTCAGTTCTTACTATAGCACTAAGTTTATATTATTTATTTAATTTATGATTGCTGCATTGAAACTTTTGCCTTACGAAAGACCATTCGGAGACAAGCTCGGTGTAAAATGCAAATATGGGGGACAAATGGTGATGTTTATGACTTTTAAATCTCCTCAAATTAAGGGGTACTGACTTTAATTCTAAACTGCCAAGGAGTGGACTTGTTTTAGAGCACCGGAACTCAATTGACTGGTTTTTTGGACAATTTACTTAGCAGGCGGCATGCACGGGAGAATGAAAGGGAGATAGGAAGAGAGTTGGAGGCAAGAAACAAAACTAACAAAAATGAAACAGTCTTAGTAGTCTATGGAGAGAAGAAATTATAGTCTGTTTGATCACTTCTTCTTTGCCGCAGCTCAACATTTCAAGTTGTTGTTGTGCGGCTAGGAGGTCGTGGGTTCGAGTCTTTATTAGCCTCTTGCAAATGCAAGGGAAGGCTACATACAATATATTCATAAGGGTAAAACTTTATCATATACCCTGCCATTGCGAGAGTCTTGTAGCACTAAGATACCCTCGTTGCTTTCAGTTTCCTCACTAAACTTGTTTGTAAACAAAGCAACTTAGGCGTGAAGACATTTACATTATTTTTGCATGAGTTTAGCTTAATTATTATGCTTTATGGGTCATATCTTGTTTTATTCTAATAGCACAACAAATGTGACTTCTGTTGTGGTTTGGAATATGGGAACACCACACCTTTAGGTCTGAAGATTTGGATTGCATGCTTTTTTATATTGATGCGTTCATGGGTTTGGGGGCTTTATGATTATAATATTAAATGGTACTGTATCTTGAAATTGGTACTCGCCTCAAATGCATTTTTAATCAATGTCATTCATTTCCAGTTTTCAAATTATAGTGGAACATTACTTATCCTTGATTACCTTTCTTTTGTTTCTTCCAGTTGACTCCTAAGGAAGCCTTTCGGATTATTTCTCATAAGTTCCACGGTAAAGGACCTGGCAAAATGAAGCAGGAAAAGCGTATGAAGCAATTTCATGAAGAATTGAAGATGAAGCAAATGAAGAGTTCAGATACACCATCCATGTCTGTGGAGAGAATGAGGGAAGCTCAAGCTCGTATGAAGACGCCCTACCTTGTTCTTAGTGGTCATGTTAAACCAGGGTAGGTTTTTAATTTCACGAACTTACAATTCTTAAAGTTATGATAGAAATATATAAATGCTTACATTTGATGCTATGAGATACTAGGATTAATACTTCATGATGTGATTTTTTGATAAAAGTTGGGGCTGTAATGAGGGCATGCCTTTTAAATTAAAGACTATTTCCTATCCTCCTTAAAGCATTGTACTATCTTTCCATCCATGTCAACATTTTGGACTAATGAATCTTGATTCTTAATATCTATTACTTATGACACCATATTGCGATCCATATCTTGGTCTATTTCTTTTCAAATCTTATTGTTCCCTTACATACGCTCTGCACTTCTTCTCATAAGTTTGTAGGGTTGTTTTATGAAAATTGTTGTCTGAGAGTTTTTTTATTGGGATTCCTAGATTAAATCAGTTCGCATCCCCCAAAAATTAATGCCTATCAGTGCGATGTTGTGTTCAAATCTGAATACTACAACATCCACCACCAAGTCTTTTTCTAGTCGGTGAAGTCAACTACAGTACAAACCATACAATGTTATAATGCTTTATCATGTATTAAGTTTCAAGATAGATCATTTACCTTTTAAATTTGAATTTCTTTTAATTGTTTAGCTGATAGTTTTTCTAGGCCTCTAGTTTTTACGTCCTCATCGACGCATCTATGAGTCTTCTCTACACATAGACAAGCTAACGTCGATGAGACATTACTTTTTTTCTCCATAGGAGCTGTCCAAACCTTTTAAGCTTATCCTCTCTCATTTCCTTGTTTTTAGTTTATATGCTGATGTATGTGTTTGTTCTTTTATTGGCAGACAAACTAGTGACCCAAAAAGTGGTTTTGCTACAGTGGAGAAGGATCTTCCTGGAGGCTTGACACCCATGCTCGGTGATCGGAAGGTAATTTGGACAGCCTTTGAAAAGAAGGAGTGCTTTATGATGTTTTTCTTTCAAATCTTGCTTCAACTTTTAAGAATGAAATAATAAATTAATAAAAATTATTATTGAACTAAAACATATTAATTAAAAGAGTATATGAAAAGCACAACCAAACAGACTCTTGATATTTTTTGAAGACTATAATCTTCTCCCTTTATTGGAAGGATTAGTGTCCAGACCAAGTGCTGTTAGAAATAATAAAGCGATAGTTCATAACAACTATATCATCTGAATTGGTTTGGAGATCATTCTTTCATGAAATGTTTTAGAATTACTTATAATGTGATGGTCTGAAAGTTAAACCCCACTTTTGATAAAATAAATTCCAGGATTTTGTTGTTCCCATGATTTTATCCTTTGACAATTAGTGCTTAATCTTTATCCCCATCTATCCTTCTAAAAAAAAAAACTTGTATTTCTATTATATATTGATTTAAGGATGCTTAAGGCAAAGAAAGCAGATATCTGTAATTTTGGTTTCAGATTCATTAGCTTGTTCTCCAATTTTACCCGTTTCAACTGTTTTAACAGGTCCAGTTGCACCACCAGTTGTGATTAAATCTGTCATGTCTGTTGGATAATTTTTAGGCCACCAGTATGACAATATTGTATTTTTCGTTAGGATTCTAAAGCCTGAGTTTTGAGCTTTCGTTAGACTTCAGAAGCTTGAGAAATTTAGCAGGCTTACTTTGATTATGGAATTTTAAATCCTGAACTTGGAGCTTTAAACTTCACTAACTCGAAATGACTATACTTCATATTATGGCTGCATCTGTTTTCACTTTCTGGTACTTTCAATTTTAAACACGGGGGTTTAGAATGTGTTGATGGCTCGAGAAATTAAGCAGGCTAAATTTATCTGATGATACGTGCGGCCACTAGTCTTTGAACTGAATTCCCCTCTCACCCTCTGTTTTCTCCTCAAGTGTATAACATGCCCATTTTTAGTGTAGTGGTCAACACCGACGATATGAACTATAAATTTCGTTGTTTTAAAGACATAGCGAAGGAGAATCTTCCATAAAGAAATGTTGAATAGAATAAATATTTACCTTGGTCTTATGCTATTTAATATAAAATAATATATGCGTACATTCTTTTATGACATTGTTAAGAACATGTTTTATGGTTTCAGGTTGAGCACTTTCTGGGAATCAAGAGGAAAGCTGAACAGTCAAGCTCAGATACCCCAAAAAAGACGAAATCTTGATTCCTTGCTCTTGTAATTGATTGAATTTCAAGCTAATATCCTTGTAAGGTTTCAAGCTGATAGCTAGAAATTTTAATGACTAACCATCTGACACATCCATTAGTGATAAAATGTTCCTGCAATTTCTTGCAGTCCGGAATTAAGATTCTTTTGTACAACAAGTAGAGTAAATTTTCTATGTATTATTGCGGAAAAGAAATTGGTTTTTGGTAGTGGCTTCATTGGTTTTTACAATCCTAGAACTTCATAAGAAATTATTTGGTATTAATTTGGTTGAATGAGTATTTCGTGATTATGAAAATATTGGATGAATCCCTGCATTATGGATAGTGCTGTAACTGGTAAATGCTAGTATTTATTTCCCTACCATCGTTCTTAAGTCTCAGTTTCTCTCTTCCTCCTTGTACTCTTAACTAACTGGTCCGATACAGCCAACCAGTGAGAACAGACACGGTTGAGCTGCTAGCCACCATATAAAAATAATTTTACCTTTTCCAATTTTTTGTGTTCTTGGTTTAATTAAGATTTACCATTTGAGTGTTCTTGGTTTAATTAATATTTAATATGATATATTTAGATAATGTAGAAGTTAAACAAAAACAGTTCGTTAATAAAAAATTGTTATTTTTGTGTACAAAAGTCATATATCTCATGTCTTATGTCATTTTTTTTTCATAGGTTTCCTCCACTAAAGATAATTCTATTTAAAATATGTAAGATACTAAATATGAATACTTAGTGAAAGTCTAGTCTCTTCTTTCCACTAGACCTAACTTCCGTTGGTTCATGTCATCATCATATTTGTTCTAGCTTTTGTGGTATGACAAAAAATGTAAGCATAAATACATTTTTTAAGTAAACAAAAATACATCAATTATGCAATAAATTTAGAACACCAATATATATTCCCTCTTAGGCTGTAGTAATTGTTAGGTTAATTGTATCTTGTCAACTTCAAAAAATCTAATGGTGCAAACTATTCCCACATCTATTATTTAAATGTTGATTTTGATTGTTGTTAAAATCCCAATGTTCTATTTCTTCATCCAATAAAATATCAACCATAAATTAATTGTTACAAACTCCATTTTCCTTTGATATATTAAATTGATTAAAATCAACAATTGATTCGTGTGTAATAGTTGAAGGAAAAAATATAATGGTAATTCAATCAATGATACAAAAAATTGCATAAAATAGAGGATTTAAGGCCTCCACAAAGTTTTTTGTGCACATACGATACCCTCCTTTTCCTGGTAGAAAGTCATTCTGATTTCCCAGTGCATACTTCTCAATATTTCCTCCAATGCATTTAGGATCTCGACTTTGTCGCGTATGATTGTCCACCCTCCCGGACGTAAGATTCGGTCCATCTCAACAACAATGGACACAGGTTGCTTGCACCTGCAAAATAATTGTTTCAACCACATTTGGAAGAGCTAATTTACAACTTACTAAGACTTATGTTATGACATAAACGTTTATGTAAGTGTTTGAGATGATAGATTATGAAAATAGCCTATGACATGTTCATAAGTTGTTTTCATCTTATTTCAATTTTCTTTGTCACTTAGGAAAATAATTTACAACTTTTACAAACATGGAACATAAACGTGATCACAACATTGGAGGTTTTAGCAATCATCATGTACATATTAATTCTAATCTCAACATAATCTACAATGGTCATGGAAGAAAAACAAGAGAAAGATAAGTACAATAATGTAGGCAAAATTTAACCGATACCTGTTTTTGAGACGCGAGAACAAATGATCAGCATGCAAAAGGTCATATGTTCTTGGGTAAGTTCCAAAAGACTCACACCAATCGTGATAAACGCCAAAAAGGCCGCGTTCGAAGATTATGGGAAGTGTATCTGGCGCGTGAACAGGGACTACATTCATCACCCAAACCTTCTGGTTAGATAAAGCTGCAGCCAATCTGTATTTCCATAGGAGAGTTATTATTAATTTAACTTCATTCATGATTCTAACATGATGTCAGAAAATCATGCAATGAATAAAATTACATGTTAATAACCAAGTGGTTGGGCTCAAGTGGTTAATGAACTTTAGTGAAGGTCGAATTGATCAGGAGTACCTGAGTTCAAACCCTGGTTGGATGTACAGTCCTTGTCCAAACTTTACTTACCTTTTGACCGAACTCTAGATTACCAAAGTTCTTTTTCATTGAAAACTGGAGGGTAAACACACACAAAAAAATGACATGTATATTGCATATTTAATGATGTATCAAAGAAAAATGCAGTTCACTCATTGGTGCAACAAAATTATCCATGATATCTACAAGCTCTAAGGCTTTCAAATTGAGTATAAAATCAAGCAGTTTTGTTGGCATACCCTCCATAGATGGATTTCATGTCCAATACATTCCTGATAGTTGTCCAGTTAATGCCCATTCCATTGAGATATGACTTGTTAACAATGGCATTCCAATGGTTGGTGTCCGCGATCAATTTGTCTTTATTGTTCATCCAGTCGGGATAAGATTCGAGCCTCTTCGGCCATTCCTCGGGCCACTCTGCCCCATGTTGTTCAATTCCAATTGGAATGGTGTGTAAACAAGCCTTAATTGGAACATGCCTATTCAAAGAATGTTATAAAATAACCTATTAATAAATAACCTTAACCTGATTAGAAACAATTCTTCCTTATGTATAAAAAAATACATAGACGATCAATTTTGCAAAATAATGTTTCAGCAGTAATATACCAGACTGCATCGGGATTTTCATTTTCTTTGCAAAGCGGTGGGATCTGCTTCCTTCTCAATTTGTATATGTCATTTCCTTCAGGCTTTTGATATATTCTTACTCCAACTTCGCCAACGTCATCACTTTTATGTGCCAGAACATTCCAACAAATAGAAGCCGTCAGCGCAGTCATGGCTGGAAAGGAGAAGAAATGTTACTGTTCTTTGTTTGCATTTCATTTTTCATGCAATGATGCAAAGCAAGGTTCAATGAGTTCACTTTTTATACAAAACTGAGACCAACCTTCTTCCTCTTCAATACCGTCATGTTTAGTTGACATAATAAAGTATCCACCGGGTCTTAGAATCCGATTCATCTCCAGTAGAAGCTTACCCCCTGAAAAGGGAAAGACAGGTTAATGTTATCATTAATTATACCTATACCTATATATATAAAGGGGATACCAAGTTATGGTGCAGCCACGTTTGTTTAATTTCACCATTTATTAAAACTATTCATTTACAATTTTGTTCTTCTTTACCCAATCAAATAACTGAATTTTTTTAAATTATCACATCAAATATCGATAAAAGTGAACAGACAGACACGTTAGAGTCCACCTACACGCCAATAATAATAAAATAAATAGAATTTGTGAAGAAAAATTTATATTAAAAATAGTAAAATTAAAGGCAAGTGCACAAACCATTGGAATGCCAAGGTATGCTGCAACGCGCACAATGTATAGCATCAAAAACTTGACTTGGAAAAGGAAGCCTCCTTCTAGCAAAAGGGCTAACCACTGCTGGGAAGCCGCGCTCAAGTGCCACCTGAGCTATGTCTACTAGGTCATCTTTCAAGCCAAGCGACAAAGTTAAAACATCCTTATCAAGGAGAGCAGCTGCAAAGCTTGAATCTGTACATCCAATGTCCAGGACAACACGAATATTTTTACCCCACTCAATGTCTGGTACCATCTATAATTTTCAGAACAAATTTCAAGATGCTTCCAAAGATGACAGCAGTAAATAATGACAAAGAAAAACTATTCTTTTGAGTTGAAAGTCATAATTTGGACTAATACGAACAAGCATCAACATCACTGTCGCGATACAATTGCAGAATATATGAAAGAAATATATCAATGTCTCATGAACCACGTAAATAAACAAGCAGATCATAAACAAGTCAATCCTAGAAGTCGCAATGCCGAGATACATTTTCATCTTGTCATATCCAATAAATGCATCAATTTTGTTTGTCAACACTCATGCTCAAGAGGTACTAACTTACCAGCCATAATAACAGAAAACTTACATCTTCAATTTTGTTTGCTAACAACAATTATGCTTATGAGGAACCAACAAACAAGTATCATCCTAATAGAAAGCTCACCTCTTCAATGGACTCAAGATAGTGATGAATCCCTCCCAAAAATTCAGACTGGTTTTGTGGAAAAGTAAGATATTCTCCAGAATCGACCAACCAGCTATGCCTTTTTATATACGCAGCTAGTTTTGGGTGTGCAACATTCTTATACAATATCTGCACTGACGCCAAATGTTACCGTGAGATAACAAAGAAGCAGCAAAACCATCCAACATTTAAAGCTAATCTAGATAATCCTCTTAATTGAACACTTATGGAAAGATTAATATCAAAAGAATCTTGCAATAACAACAAGTTTTTTAAACAATAGCTTCTCAAAAAAATTAGCTTTTGTATATCAGTTATTGCATAAGCTCTCTCTAACTTCTCCATAGGCTGTTTGAATTGGCTTGTCTGAGCTTATCAAATAGCATAAGCACTCATAAAGCTGTTTGGAAAAGCTTCTAGAATCACTTATTTCCATAAGATATGCGGAATAGCTTATATGAAAACAACTTAACTTTATCTTATCTTTTGTTATAGAAATAGCCTATACACATAATAAATACTTATGTTATAAGTGCTTAATTAAACTGCTTGTCCAAACAGGGCCTAAATACTCTAAGCTTCAAAGAATCATTTCACAAGTGAACAATCATAAACTCACAAGCTCTCATAATCAATAACCTAATCCAAACTAGACCTTAAACTTTCATACTTTTCATTCATATACCTTCAATTTGCTCTGAGGCCATGGGACAGGGGTCTCATACCCATCAAAGGGAAGAGGAACCATACACATGAGGGATGCCTTTGGACAACTCCTCTCCGTATGCCGGTAACCCTGCACCTTTCCACCACCAACTTCAATATCAATGCAAGGAATGTAGTTATGCTTGCTTCTAGTACTACACAATTTCCACTTATAGTTAACATTTGGATCAAACAAAGGTCCTTTCACTTTTCCCTTGCTTGTTGTTTTCTTCAACTCTTCAATGTTTCCATCTTCCAAAATCTCGGAATCTCCATCCACAGATTCAACTGAATCATCATGATCCACATCAACTTCACTATCATGATGATCCAATTCCAATTCTTCTTTATCCTCCAAATCCAATTCCTTTTCACCATCTTCTTCTTCTTTCACCAATGACCCTTGATTCACATTCTCTTTATTATTAATATTATTATCATTATCTTCCTTCTTATGCACTTTTTTCTTCTCACGCGCCACTTCTTTCTTATGTGGGCGCGTGACAGAATGAGAATGAGAATCAGAAGAAGACCCATTAACCCTTTTGTTGTCAGTATCATGAAATTTGTGATCTTTTGAAACAACTTGACGATTTAGTGAATTGGGTGTTTTTTGTTTTTGAGAAATAATGGAATTGGAAGAAGAAGAAGAAATGGGTTGTGAAATGTCTTCAAAACTTTCTCTTTGAAAAGAAACAGAGGAAGAAGATGAAGAAGAAAAGACAGTCCAAACAAAGATAAAGCAGAGACCTAAAATGGTTACAGCTGTCATCTTTATCCATAACCCAGTTGGGCGTTTCGGTTGGCGAGTTATGATAGCCATATCAAACTCACTGAGTCAGTGACTGTTTGAATTATAATTTAAACTCGTGAGATTCAGTATTATATGAATCTGAAGTAAAAGAAGAAAAGATGTAAGTTGAGTTAAGTTGAATCGGAGAAATGTCTAATTCGTAATGATGGAATGTGAAAATAAAATAATAAAAGAATTGAGAAGGAGACAAGTTAGTTGGAGTGTTGTGGTTTGGTGTTCCTATGAAGTTTTTGAGGATGGGTGCAGAGACAAACAGTAATATCTTTCAACTCTAAGTAAACTAAACTCCACTAGTAATCAATGTTTCCTCCTAAATTGGTTTAAACTTTTTGCACAAATAATAACAAATTGCATTAATAATTAATAATTTATACTGGAAGAGTTTATTCTCTTCCTTCAATTTAACCTCCGTTTGATACTTGATACTATGAATTTTTGTTATTAATTATATCAACAACGCGTAATAAATTTTTATGTGAATTTATAAATAGATTAACAACTCTAATAAATCTATATTAATTTTTTTTATTTAATTATTTTTTAAAAGTTGTTGATGATATATGTTCTTATGATATTGTAATTAAAACTCATTTAAAATTAGAATCGATTTATTAATGTATTTTTTTCAAAAGAATTACTTTTGAAAGTTTTAATCTTTTTGTTATAATTTTTTGAAAAAAATAAAAAAATAAAAATTGTTTAAATGAAAAGCTGTTTTTTAATAGTTTATAAAAATAATCATTTTTCATAACTGAATTTTTTTTTAAAAAAAGTGATTTTTATTGTATTAGACAAAAGCAAAACAATTTCTATGTTTCTTTAAAATTTTTAAATTATTAAATATCAAAATTACTTTTTTATAATTTGTAACAATCGATCCTTAGTTTATAAAAAAAAAATACAAAATATTTATTATATAAACGATTAATTTAAAACCAATAAAAGACGAATGACCATCAAATCATAGTTTTTTTATAATGTATTTATGAAGACACGAATAAACACAAATACTCATAACTTTTGATGATGTATTTGTAGACAAATGAACGAGAAAGAGGAACAACCTTTTATTTATAATTGTCAAAATGAAGATATGATCCAACTTTATATCCTGACACAAAAAATGTTACTGTTCATTATATTTAGAGGATTATAATTCCTACGTATAAATCACCTTCAATTAACGTGAAAATATAATTTTGTTTTTAAATTTTTTTAATTTATCATTTTTTCACTTCCTCTTTCTAGAATATTCAAAAGTTTTGAAATAACAATTTTAAAAATTTTAAAAACTTTAGAACAATTTGAAATAGAAAATTTTAGAATTTTTGAAACATTAAAAGCTTTCTAAATTTTAAAACTTTCAAAATTTTACAAATTTATAAAATTTAAAAACTTTTTAAATTTTCGAAATGTAATATTTATTACGAAAATTTTTAAGTTTGGAAACTTCTTAAATTTAGAAATTTTTTAAATTTTCAAAATGTGATATTTATTTTAAAAGTTTAAAACTTCCAAAACTATCAATTTTAAATAATTAAAAAAAATAAAATTATTGTGATAAATTTAAATGTAGGGTGCAAATCCTTTTGTATTTATTTAAGATATACATATAAAAACGGAATTTAAAGATTTTTGGGGTGGGGGAGCATCAAAACGGGTCCTGAATAGTAATAATATTCCTCGACGCACGTCACCAACAACAAGTTTCAGGCTCCAATTCGAACCATTTAACGCTCTCTTCTATTTAACTAAATGCAAATGCATTGCATTAGTAAGTTATTTTAATTTGCAAGAATGCGTTTGTCTACTAGTACCATTCCAGTCCCAACCTCTGTTTCTTCTCCTCAATATTTTATATTCGCTTTGCATCATTATAAATCCAAACCGTTTCATTTCGTTTCATTCTCTCTCCGTAACCGTTTCTCTCCTCCTCTTTCCTTTGCTTCTCCATTCTTCTCCGATGCTCACTCTTCGCGCTTTCTCCCCTTCCCGCCGCCGCCGTCGTCTTACTCCGCCTCCGCAGGTTCGCTTTTTCCCTCTTCTCTTCTCTTCATTATTATTCCTAGTCGTGTTCATCGATTAACCAACTCAACCAGTTATTTCATTGTAGTGTTATACTTAGGGCTCTTTGAAATTTGAATTGACTTATTTAATTAAAATTATGCACTTCTGAGATACTTTAGAAGTACTTATGGATTTTCAGAAGCTATATTTCACGTTTTGTTCTAGCTTCTTCTAGAAAGCGATTGTATTGTTAGTGATGTTTTTGACTTTAATATTAATTATTGGTTTTTTCCTTTTTTTCTGTTCGATCAAATTTATGTCTCCTGTTAATGTGAGAACAATGCAATAGTGTTTGCTTCCATGATTAATTAAGAATGTGTGATTGTATGTTGGGTTTTTATAACATCACTAGATGGAGCCGAGATCTTTTTGTCTCTTTTATCATGTTTGCATGATTTACACATTGCAGTATTATAACAATTGAGAACCACAAATTCATCCCTTCTCGGTCTAAATGTAGTACAATGGGGGATATATTTATGCGTATTTCTATACAGATTTTGAACAGATATACTCTTGTCCAGTCTTTTGTGCTGAAACTTATGTAGAAAGTTAAGGAACTTGATATATAGTTACTGTGAAGTATAGTCTAACTCTTTGCTTTCATTAATGTGGTTGTCGTTATATGTACCAAAGTCATTCCTAATTATTACTGGAATTTAGTTATTATTTGGTGATTTATGTCTTTGATAAAATCTATCAGGAAATAGTCGGTTGCATGCTCAATTTTCAACGGACGAGAACCATATTGATTCACGTGATGAAAGTTCTGGCAGCAATAGTGCCAAACAGCTGCGAGAACGGATAGCATCTCCTGACTACGGACCTAAACCTGATATAGGAAAGCGGGTTTTCTGTAACCGGCCATTGAATATGAAGAACATTGTTGCTGTCGGATTTGACATGGATTATACTTTGGCACAATACATGCCTGAAACTTTTGAATCCCTTGCGTATCAACACACAGTTGAAAAGCTGGTTTATGATTTGAAATACCCCAGTGAGGTTTGTCTAGTTTGTCTTGTACTGAATCTTACCATGTTTAATTTTTTTATTCTACTTTTTCTTGTACCAATGATGATAGAAAATGCTTTGTATTTTTTTGTTTTCTCACTCATATTTTATTCACTTTGTATCCATCAACTCCTTCTTGAAGTATTCTTTAACTATTACAACAACCAAAGCATTTTCCACTACTTGGGGTTGGCTACATTAATTAAGCCATGAATCATGTTTAAGGACAAACCATTTAAATATAAATATTTCTTAATGATTGGACCTATATTTTTCTTTGGTCTCCCTTTGTCTCTAATTGTTAAACTATCCTCCTTAGCATCGGTTAGTTGGGTCTTCTCCGTATATATGGTCAATTACCTAAGACAAGACTCTACTATCTTTTCTCAAATGTATGCGGTTAGGATATAGATATTTCTTGGGTTCCTAACATACGCCACCCAAACTTTCTTGAGTGACCACTCATCCTTCATATCTCTTCTACAGTAGATGATGCCTTAACTTTCTCTCTAATCCTATCTTGTCTTGTGAGACCATTCATCCATCATAACATTTGTATCTCTGCAGCATTGACTTTCGTGTTGGCTCTTTACTGTCTAACTTTCAATCCCATGCACTAGAAGACAAAAGCGTTTTCCCATTTCATCCACCTCGCCATATTTTGCTATGGTCCTTCGTGTGGGATTGATAGAATAGCTCTAAATTAAAATAGACGACCCGGTCCTAATCAGAATATCCTAATTAACATAAATTTGAAAATATAAATAAATCAAATCAATAATTCAAATCGTATTCTTCATTCACTGGTCCTATGTCCCGTATCACACTCTTCAACTGTATAGGATTTAATTTATTAGCATTTTATTTGTTAGTACAGATATGGATATTAGATTGTGTAGTATTTTGGCTAAAAGAATCATTATTTTTTCTGCAGTTACTGAGTTGGTCATTTGATCCAAATTACATGGTTAGAGGTTTAATTCTTGACAAAAAGAGAGGCAACATCTTGAAGGTTAAGATCAAGCAAATGTTTTATGCCCCTCCCTTTTTACCAGGGAAAGAAATATATAAGGAAATTGCATGGATTATTTTTTAATATTTTTTGTTGTTGTATTGATTGTTTTATCACTTCATGTATTTAGATGGATTGCCACAAATATGTGAAAGTAGCTTATCATGGATTTAAAGAGCTATCAAAAGAAGATAAAGTTGAGACCTATGGAAATACTTTAGTATGCGATCCTTTTGATGGGCCAGACTATGCTCTAATTGATACACTCTTTTCACTTGCTGAAGCCTACTTGTTTGCGCAACTGGTTGATTTTAAGGACAGAAATCCTGGAAAGATTCCAATGTCTGTTGAGTAAGTTCAATTACTGCTTCCATGGGTCTTGATTTAGCAAGTTTATTCACCTGCATTTTTCAAGATCAATTGCATGCTAGAATATGCAAAATCTTCATATCAAGTCATGGAAGAGAGGAAAATAGAGATAATTTTTGTATTGATCAAATGAGAAAGATGATTACAATAGTAGGTATAATGAAACTTATATACTCAAATTAGAACACCGAATTTCTAACTAGAGTAACTAACTTGTAACTAACACTAACTAAAGTAACTAACTTGTAACTAAAACCAAGGTATTTGGTAGTTTTATTCCTTAGAAATGGAATGCAGTCTTGGTTCGCGTCTCGTAAAGTATTTTTTAGTTATCGTTCATAATAATATATTACTTTCGAAGAAGAGGCATGCGGTATTTGTCAACATTTTCAGCATCTTTATAAGGCATTAAAAGGTTATGGTTGCTTGCTGCTAAACCCGTTTATGCAAAAGTACAGTACAATAAATAGCTGGTGAATATTGGACAGGTTAAATAAATGTATAATGGGCAGTAGCCATAACATTTTTCTTTTCAAATGTTGGAAAGTCAGAGATGGTGTGAAACAGAAATGAACTGTATTTAACACTTTGTTTTTCATGATCTACCCTTCCAGTTATGCTTCTCTCTACAAAGATGTTCGAAATGCGGTAGATTTGTGCCACCGAGATGGAACATTGAAGCAAAAGGTTGCAACAGATCCCAGAAGGTATAGACGTAACATCACTAGTTACATAGTGTTTGGTTGGGGAGAAATGGAGGGGGGAGATTATTTTAAATATTTATTGTTTGGTTTATTTATTTGGAGGGGAGAGAAGATGGGTCATAAAATAGTAAAAGGATGTAAAAGTAAATTAGTATTTTTCCATCCTCCATTAACCACCTCCCCCTCCCCCTCTTCTCCTGTGATCCAAAAACGATAGTGTTATGTAAAATATCATACTTAGTGAGATCACTTTCTCTGATAGTGTTATATAAAATATCATTCTGAGTCCCTGATGGAATTATCTGACTTGGTCGTTTTTATTTTTAAATTTGAAATATTAGGTATATCAATGAAGACAGTTCAATAGTTCCCATGCTTAAAATGCTTAGAGATTCTGGAAGAGCTACATTTTTGGTGACAAACAGGTAATGTGAATTCTTTATATAAGAACAAGATGAAAAGTTGTTGATTAAGTAGTCTAACCTTATTTTTATTAATTTCATAATTTTGTTTATTAAACAGTTTAGCATTACTTTTATATGAAAAAATATCGTTATGTCTCTAAAATTAAGAATTTCTTATATCTAATGTTATTTAATATTTTAATGTTTAAATTTTAGAATTCAATAGGTTATCATACATTTTATAAAATTATTCATGTGCCTTTATTGACATGTTTTTCAAACAGTTGGTTCATGACATTCTAAACCTCTGTGCCTTCTAAATTTAAAATTAAATTTCAGCACTAAGTATTGCATGCTTCAAGTCTAAAAGTAGAGAGTAAAGTTATAAAACACCTGACCTGTGTCTTCACCCAATAGTATAAGCTTTTGTGAAAGACAATTCATGTTAAAAAAATTACCATTGAGAAGTTTTTTACCATTAAGAAAATATAAATACACTTGTACTTTGTTTCTGTCTCTACCAACAGTTAACTATTATTCTGAAGACTCGTCTCTATTTTTACAGTTTATGGGACTATACAAACGTTGTCATGAATTTTCTCTGTGGATCCAGTGGGGTAAATGTCACTTCCAATTCTGACTGGCTTCAATACTTTGATGTTGTCATCACTGGAAGGTTATGTTCTTCTTTGAGCATCTGAAGCTAGCTTATTTTTTTTGTTATGAACACTCTGCTTAAAGTAAATTTTCATTTAACATTATTAAATTAGGCCCATAGGAGTTATGTTGAAAAACTATCACAAGCAACTAGGAGCCCTTGCAATCATGTAGTTGGGTTCTTGGTTTGTTTGGTGAATGGCTTTTGCAATTTCTTTCTCACAAATCACAAAATATGTTTATATTGAATCAGTCAGTTTATGTATGTGTTAATCTCATTAGAAACATCAAAACATATTATTGTTGCAATTTGATTGTGCTCTTGTGTTAGAAATTTCATTGGGGTAGAATGCTGTGAATTTATTTATAGATTTCCTTACTAACCTAATCCAGTCAAACACTGATACAGTGCAAAGCCAAGCTTTTTTCTTGAGGGAAATCATGCTAACTTGTTTGAGGTTGAGCCTGAGAGTGGAAAGTTACTTAATACAGATAATGGATCTCCTATGCCTCAGGTCAGCAAAATAGCATATCAAATCATTGTATTCATTTCTTTGATGATCTTATTTTGAAATTTATCTTCTTTCTTTTTGTCTTGTTAACAGGTGGGTGATATCTCATTAGGGTTATTGACAAAAGATAAGGAACACGCTCGTAAGGTTTTCCAGGTATATTAATCACTGTCTTATGTAAATTGAAATTCATTTTGTTGGTTTATGGGACTCAAGTTTGAGATAAAAAGTTATATAATACTCAAGCCAATAAATTTGATACCTAATTTTTTTTATTACTATATATGGTTATTGCATTTTAGGGAGGCAGCGTCACTCACTTACATAATCTACTTGCAATAGAATCAAGTTCACAGGTAACAACTTTCTTTTATGAAAATATATATTAGTAGAATAAACAAATGGCGGATTTTATTTATTTACTGTGATTTTGTTTTTGGTTTGAAGGGTTTATTATTTATGTAGAAAAATGCCAGTTGTCGTTCTAGAATTCAAACATAATGACATTTATTGAAGTGTTCTGTAAAACTCGTAACACTTGTAGGTTCTATATGTCGGGGATCATATTTATGGAGATATACTACGCAGCAAAAAGGTTCTTGGTATATTATATGAATCCTTATCACTTTTCTATTAGATGGATAGGCTTTTTCATCATTGTTTAACTTGTTGGAAAAAATCCAAGTCCCACATTGGAAATAGACAAGGGCTGAGAAGAGTTTATAAAGAGAGGTATCCCCACCTTATAAGCTGGTTTTGTAAGGATGAGTTAGACTTATATAGAAGGAGAGAAATATATATAACTGGAAAGTAATTTAAAGGTAAGGCATCAATGGAAGTTCCAATAAAGGAGTCTAAGCTATGTTTATTTTTGCATGAAAACCCAAATTTCCATTCATTTAAAAGCATGCATGTTTGTTTATTATTCTATGTGACTTGAATTTGATTATGGCTCAGTGTTCATGAGCAGGTTGGAGAACAATGTTAGTGATCCCAGAGCTTGAGAGGGAGGTTCAACTCCTTTGGGAATTGAGGAATTATCGCAAGGTGTTAACTGGTTTTATTATGTCTGGTTTTTGTGGATAAAATAAAGCCTGGAAAACGAAATGATAGACTGTATAAGTTAATTCATGCAAAAAAATTATCATGGGTGCTTCTAACATTTTTAATGAAGTGCGCTTTTGCATTCTTGTTATTTTCAATGGCACCATGTAACAAGCTAATACACATTTGGGTCATCAGATTTTTATGTGATTAACCTTGTGTTGCAGAATCTTCAATTTTTGAGGAGCAAGGGTGATTGCATTGCAGATAAAATGCATCAGTTGAATCGATCTCTCAAGTTAGTCTAATTTTGGGCCTTATTAGTCATGTCTTATTTCTGATTGCAATCTTAGACAGCGGTCTATACTTTTTCAGATTAGAGAATCCAGATGATGGTACCAATCAGAAATTAAATTCAAAACTTGAGGAATTGGAGGTTAGGGTCTTCTAGGTTCATCCTTGTTTTTCATATTATACATAGAAGTCCAAGTATGAGCATTTATTTGTGTTTAAGTAGCTATTTCTTTTATCAGCTTGAAAGAGAGATAGTGCGATTGAGTCATCAAGAAGCTCTAAGAAAATTACACCAAAAGGTAGAAAACCTGGAGCCTTGTACTAGTATCTCTAGTTATTGTTCTACTAGTCTAGTACACTTACATTATATTCAATTTATTTTGTACACGAGATTATAATTGTTTAAAAATAAACCATTGTAGTTTCACGAGCCATGGGGTCAGCTGATGAAGACTGGTTATCAGAACTCTCGCTTTGCTCATCAGGTAAAGTTAATTGCTCCCTCGCTGATGTTCTACAACATTAATATTGGTGTATATTTCACATTTCGCACTTGTATACAATAACAACTATATTTTTAAATCACAATGGCTATTAGGGCGTTGCTCCAACATTGTCAAATAGCATACCAATTGCCAAGTTATGCCTCAATTTAGTACCAATGTGCAATGTTTAAAGCACATGATGGTAGTTATATGCAGATTAAGTATGACATATGTTTCCCATTTTCCAATGCATTAAAATGAATGGCTATTTTTTCCTGTCAAAATCATAATTATAAAATTGGCCTCACCAGTGCACTTGTGTAATGTGCATAATGCAGGTTGAGAGATTTGCCTGCCTTTATACAAGCCGAGTATCTAATTTGGGCTTGTTATCTTCAGACAAGTACTATAGACCCAGTGAAGATTTTATGCAACACGAATTTGGCATTTTGGAAAGCTGAACTCTGCTACTGTATGCTTTATACCCCCTCCCCTGGATTTTTTTTGGAAGCATATATTTGGTTTTATCATTGCAGTTGTTCAGGTTGTACATTAATTTTAACGCAGGGTTGTATTTATTATCTCCCTCTGTTTGATAGTACTCCTAATAGGGAAAGCAATGAGCAAAGGACGGCAAGGGTAATAATTCTGTCAACTTCCTTGCCAGTTAAAATCCACCCAATTTTCATTGATTTTCATCTTGTATTGACATGAATAACTATTAAAATATGGAAAAATTTAAAGTGGGTTTGATGGAAACACATAATGCAATATAAAGGGACAGTTTGCAAACAACTTAGTTTAGAATAACTTGTGCAATATAAAGGGACAGTTTGTAAACAAAATAAAGTACTTACAATTATACCAACATGATCCATGTAAAAAATTGCACTCTATATATGAGCAAATTTTCTTACTAAAATTTGTAACAATCTGGTTAAAATGATATAGATAAAAAAAAGGTTAGAAAACCCATGGCAGGAGCCTGGAGAGGTTAAGCTTACAACCTTAAACTAGGCCTATTGGCAATGCAAACTTTTTTTATATTTTACTGTTGCGAGAATGTTTTGAAATTTGAAGGTTATCCTATTGTATACTGCGGGCATATGGAAGGAAATTTTAAGACCCCGAAAATATGATATTATGTATCTTGATTTACACTCAAATAAACTATGTGAATTCATGTATCTTAATTTACCATGTATGTAAATTTAATTTTATGTGGCCTCAATTCACATTAATAATTTATTTAGGTGTAATTAGAAAAAACAGATGCGAGAAATCATGAATTCATAACCATAGGTGGAGCACCTGTAGTGATCCATGCATCTACTAGTACTGAATAACTTCCTAACCAGTGTAGTACAAGGCAATGATCCACCAAAACAAAGTTAACAAAGTTAGCAAACGCTTTGTGAAAACAAATAATCATTTTTTGTTTCTTTTTCCTCGAGCACTTCCTAATCAATGTAGTACAAGGCAATGATCCACCAAAACAAAGTTAGAGCACTTACCACATTGCATGCCTTGAATCTCATGAAGACTTCTATTGCTAATTAAGCCAAAATATTGGACGGCGGATAAACTTATAATCTTATAGCACATAGCGGATAAAGTAGTTGGGAAAGGATAGTTGGTAAGCTAGCTGATTTAATTTGAAGTATTTGTTAAAATTAACCGTTAAATTAATTATAAGTATAAAATAATTTAAAAAATATATTTCTAATTAATATTCTCTCTGGTCACACATATAAGCAAAAGTCAAAATGTATTTAGTCTAAATTTTGGATTAAATACATCTTGGTTTTTGTTTATATTTATGATCGGAGAGAGCATTTAAAAAAATTCAATTAAGATAATGAGGGTAAAAATGGAGAAAAAAAAATAAAACGCTATAAATTCAAACACTACTTCAAATAGTTTATGAAAAATCGCTAAGAATTTGGGAAAAAAACATTATAAACTCGTGAGAAAAACAATTACCAAACACTATAGTTACAAAACAGGACTATTAGTTTAAGATTGTTTTCTGGACTTCACAAATAGACCCTTAGATACATAGTTACCTGCCTAAAAATAAAATTCTATTAGAAACAAAGTTTTTCTCCCTTTCCAATTCCTCACAAAATGAAAGCCCTCTTATTGTTTTTTTTTTTTTTTTTTACAATCTTTCACACATTCATCAACGTACGAACAAAGGTGTGCGCTTTAAACAAATAGGGTGAATGAGTAAAGCACAAATAGGGTGAATGTGTAAAATTAGGAGCTGTTTAGGTACCAGAATCTCAAGGCGTACTGCTTAATCAGCTTAAGAAGGCAAACACTGTGATTAACTGTAGCAGCATGGTTTTTAATTACTTCAACTTGGTGGTGATGGACCGTTATGGATTCAACCTAGGTAATGAGGTTGATATTCCAATAACGAGCACTTGCTCTGGCGCAAGTAATAATTATCAAGAAAAGAGGTAAAACCTCTCCAATAAAAGAATAACCAAGTCCATTTCCTAAGTGTTTCATCTTGTCTCTCCATTCTCCATGTCTTGCATTTCCAATGGTTCAGGGAAAATCTCATTGGATGACCTTTTATTGGAAGATGAGTGATCATTGCCACCACTACCATGAGACCCTACTTTTCCTGCTTGTTTAATGCCACTAGACCCTTCCTTATTTGTATGTATTGTGGTTGCAGCACTGTCTGATGAGCTATGTCTCCAGCTACCAAAGAATGCAGTGCTCCAAGATCTATTAGATGAAGTTGTTCTCAACTTTGCTGAGCTAAAACTTTCTTCTCTGAGAATCTTCAGTGGATTTTCAAGTGCTTTGAGGACATGTTTCATTGGAGGACGTTTGGAAGGCTTAGGATTCAGGCATGACTTGGCCACAATTGCCATAACCCATACCTCTTCCAATAGATCCTCATCCACTATCAAAGATGGGTCAACAATCTTACTCAACCGTTCTTTATCGAATATGCTGATGTAACGCAAGGTTTGGTCTAACCAATCTTTTGTGGTAGCATCTTCTGATTCACTGATGTCAATATTACCGGTCACAAGTTCGATTAGAATCTTCCCAAAACAATAAACATCATAGGCACATGTCACAGTTGATTTACCTGTTTATTACCACATACACAAAAAAAATGAATCAGACACTGATGATTTCTATAATGCCAAATATTTATGCAAGTGTGCATGTTCTTTCTCAGTGTTATCACATGTACTACTGCATCTTAAATTTCTTCCATCAAACAAATAGATACATGGTTCAACAATAGGATAAACACTAGCCACAAATGGGTAAAACAATTTACTCACCAGAATTGCCTTGATTAGAAGATCTGCAAAATCACAAGGAAAAAAAAAAGGTTACAACCTTCTATTAATATAAGAGTTTAACTTTAAATTAATTAGGTCAAAAGTCAAGGATGAGATGACTCTATTATACAAATAGGCACCCAAAAAATAGAATTAACTAGTATACTGGCCCTAAGAAAGACAATTAATTGATCTACCAAATCATTCTAGTTTGTAGGTACCATCCAACCATTTTCTAGCTAGTATGTTAAAACCATTTAAAGCTTCACTACGTTTATGTATCCTCACTGCATTTCTTCTCTTATTTTTCATTTCATTTATTATAAAGCAGTTGTGCTTTATTATATTTGTCATTGTTAATTAATTCAAAACTTACATTGGCTTGCTGAAAACTCTTGAGATGACACTCTGATGAACATCTCCTTGGGCAGTAACCTCACTCAAACTTCCAAGTCGCACTTCAAATTTATCATCAAGAAGTATACTACTAGCTCGGATATCTCTTCAAAAATAAAAAAAATAAAATATCAGTAACTTATATGTCTGATAGACCAGAGTATTTTCATATATGTTTGATATATTATTCAATTTAAAATTTCTATTTGTAGCATAAAAATATCCACTCTGATATCATGAAGGCACCATGCTGATTATTTTGCAAATCTAGCATGTTTTTGACAACATTTAAATTCAATTATGTTATGCTAATTAATTCAACTAAATGAAACAATAATAGTTTTGTGATCATGGTGAGAGAATCATAATAATCAAGATTGCATTTTGTATTACCTGTGAACAAGGGGTGGGCTGCAATTGTGTAGATAAGCTAGTCCTTCAGCAGCTCCTATTGCAATTTTCGATCTTGTGATCCAATCCAGGGACTGCAATTTATCATCTGGACCACTCACTCTGTGCAAGGAAGTAGCCAAATCTCCATTTGGCATATACTTGTAAACTACACATTTATCTTTCTTATTATCCATGCTTTGTCCCAGGATTGGGACCAATCTTGCATGTGAAACTCTGCTTAATAATCCCAATTCTACGATGTAAGATTCTCTCTTAAATAAACTTAAATCTACCCTTTTGACAACCACAGTTGTTCCATTTTCCAACACTCCCCAGAAAAAGTCTCCAGAATGACCATGCTTTATTAAGTTTACTTCATCAAAATTGCCAGTTAAATGGAGGATTTGTTCAAAAGTAAATGTTTCTCCCACGGCAGTTACAACGATAGGATCTTTAGGTGTAGAACTTTCCCCTTCTGGAATAGGCCCCTCATTAGTGGTCCCTCTTTCAATTTCCAAACCTTTACTTTTATGACATCGTTTTAGAACCAATATGAGGACCAAAACCAGTAACACAATAAAGCCAAGGCCACCAAATATACCTGCCAGTATGAATATCAATCGTTTGTTTTTCCTGGACTTGGGTTCTTGAAAGAGTAAATTTTTCTGTTCATAAAACAGTCTACACTCTTCCAAATCCCTCTGGTTTGAAATTATCTGTAGGCAATTTCTAGCCAGATTAACATTACTGAAAGCACCGCTGTCGTCTTGCACATGACCTTCTAAATAATTACCAGACAAATCAATCATTTTAAACTTGTTCATCAAACCATTCACAGGTCCATAAAAGAAATTGTTTGATAGATTGAATATGTCACCGTTGTTAGAGCTAATATTTAAACCAGACGCTTTAGGCAGTGGACCAGTGAGATTGTTTCCTGATACATCAAAAAAGTGCAAGCTTGGCATTGACCACAAACCATCACGAAGAGAACCACTAATGGAATTTCTACTCAAAATCATAACTTTAAGAGCAGAAAGTCTAGAAGAAAACAAACTATCTGGCAACGACCCAGAAAGAGAATTCATACTAAGATTAAGCTCAACCAACTTTGAAAGATTACCAAGCTGAGAAGGAACCAAAGCAGTGAATGCATTATTAGAAAGGTCCAAATTTTGGAGATTTGAAAGGGTACCCAATTCAGGTGGAATAGACCCAGATAAGTAATTATTTGAAAGATCAAGACTTGTAAGGTTACCAAGCTTAGAGAAAGAATCAGGAACTGATCCTGAAAGCAAATTCCCAGAGAGATCAAGAATAAAAAGACTAGATAACAACCCCAAATTTGAAGGAACTCTACCAGTAAGATTATTCCCTGAAAGAAACAAAACCTTCAAACTACTCAAACCCCCAAGTGAACCAGGAATCTCACCACTTATTGAACAAGACCTTAAATCAAGTACTTGCAGTGCACCAAGTTTCTCACCAAACCACTCAGGAATAGACCCAATAAGCATGAACCCAGAAGCATTGAAAGACTTCAACAGTGTGAAGTTTGCAAGAGAATCCACTTCAAAATCCGGGTTAAGTCGACCAAACCGAGTCCTCTTCAACCCGGATACACTGATACCCACAACTCGACCATTCCGGCATTCAACACCGGTCCAGTTCCGACACGGATCGGTTTTTTTAGGCCACTCTTTTCCCCTTATCCCCATTGATGAACGAAGCTCCAATAACGCAAACCATTCAGTTCTTGAACTCAAACTCAAACTCATTGTTAAATCAACTAACAAAAACAACATCACCATAACAACACTCACTGTTATTCCTCGCTTCATTTTCATTTCCATCTCTCACAAACTTCACTTCACCTTTCTCTTTGTAATCTCAGTTTCATCTGCATGTAACACTATAACAAGTTTAGCATATAACCCAGAAAAAAAATTGATTTTTTTTTTGTCATATAAAAAACAGTACCTTTAAATCTTCAATGATGACAAGTTGTTAAACTTCACTTGGTGTTGCACTGTTGTCTCATGCGAACTCTGACTCAAGTCTATAAGAAGGAACCATTAACGTTGTAAATTAAAGGAATGTCTTATGTCTCTGTTGTTTATGTTTTTTTGTTTGTATGAGTAGTGTTCAAGAAACACAAACATTAAGGTTTTGAAGGTTTAAGGTTAGTGTTTGTAATATAAGGATGTGGGTGTGACAAGAAAATCCTGTTGTTTTGGAATTGAAGTAGAATATTTGTGACCAAAAAACATTAAATGGGTTTGAAGAGAATTGGTGGGATTGTGGAATGCATTAATGAAGGGAAGAGAGTGGTAATGTTATGCCCCAACTGCCACAACTTTCACTTTCAAAACTCACCGGAGGTGTTATTAATGCAGATTGGAATTGGGAGGTGGTGAAGATTCAAAGATTTTAAGATTGAAAAATAGTGTTCTTTACTTATTTGGTTTTGTTTAAGTGTTGTTTTCTGTGAAGAAATTGGGTGTGTTATTGGTTGTTTATTGATGGACTTTTGTGTTGAGTTGTGGTGGTACTGTTGGCCGTTGAATCTTGTGTGTTTATTTATTATGTAAAGGGGTTGTAAACATGAATCATATGCACACAAAAAAAAAACACACAAGAAAATAAATTATTGATTGAAGTAGAAATTTCCTGGAATTAGAGTGTCTTTTCAAATTTGATTTTTCTTTTTCTTTTTCTTTTTGTAAAGATATATAATGAGAGGGTGTTATGATGCATGATGAATTGATGATTGATGAATCAATCACTATGGAGCTGTGACAATATCCACTTGTGTCTTCACACGTAGAAAATTCAAAGGAGAAATCAATTTTAAGATGTTAAGTGTTAGGCACTCATGCTTTCATACGTAGCAAAGTCACAAAATGCCACAAATAGTTTGGTCCAAAATGCTACTAATATTTAGTTTTTATGTAGGAAAATATATTTATTTGTGTGAATTTGACTATAAAGCATTTCGTCTATTAATTGCCGAGTTGATAAATACTTGTGTGATTAATATGTATAAAGTATAAACCGAGTAACTATCATGATATATGATACAAGGAAAAAAAAATTGTTGCATTTCTTTATATCTATATGTAATCTTAATATAAAATACATCTTTTACAATTATATCATATTTTGAAAAAATTATAATTTTATCATAATTTTGTTAAATTATTATTGATTAAACAAAAAATTCTACGAAAAATATCTAATAATGTTCGGTTCTATTCTTCTCTAGAAAAATATAGTACTCTATTGACATCAATCCTCGTAATTTTGTCAACAAAAAAAAAAATAATCCTAATAATTATTTTAATTTTCAAGACTAGAAATTATGATTAAGGGTCCCATTATTATTAGACACGTATTCCTTAGTTCCTACCTCTCCCTAGCCATAGTTTTTTTAAGTCAACATCTCCCTACATATACAATTGTACAATATCTTAACGTAAAATCGTATTTTTTTTTATGTATAAAAGTGATGGTATAATTAACATTTGTAAAATTGTGAGTTTAAAATTAAGATATGATATCTAATTTTATAATATTTGTCAGTTAAATTATATATTAAGTGCATGTAAAACCGCATCTAAAGCTAACAAAATAAATATATTATTTAGAATAGTTAAGTTTCTGCTCCTACAAATTATCTCTTCTAAACGTAATTTAATCTATATTTAATTATATTTTTCTTTATAAAAACAAATAACTAATTAAAAAATAACATAATTTAACCATTTTTGTTTTGGTGACTTCTAATTAATATGAGTTGGTTATTTTGTTTATCTTCCGTTGTTTTCATTTTATGAACAAGCTTCTTTTTACTTAATTAATTTTATAAGAAATTACTTTGTAGTTTTTTTCAAACAAAAGAAATTAATTTTATAAATCATTCAGACTTGGTTCAGACTACTATTCTAATTTCCAACCTAACAATCTACAAGCCAAATATATATAAATAGAGAACAATCCAAGACATAGACCAAAATCTATTAATTTAATTCATTTGAAGTGATAAATTAGTAAAGTGAATATATCAATAGTTAATAATATAACTATTTATAATTAGTTATACATGTACATAAAATGTCAATCATTGATTTGTTTACTAACTGTTGATATTACTTATTTTATTCTTTGAAATGTGTTGTTCATTTTAAAAAAATCTAATCCAAATCCATGATCAATAAAAAAAAATGATAATGAGATATTTATAAAAAAAAAACTCCTCAACAGAAAAAACAGGGTAATTTAGTAATTAAAAAAAAATTATAGCAAAATATCAAAAGTGACTAATCTATTTGCATAATTGTTACCTTCTCTAAATACGTGGAAACAAAATAAATGCATTTTTGTAGTTCGCACAATAAAATTATTCCATTTGTTTATTAGCTTCAAGAGATACGATTTGTGTTTTTTTAATTAAAATCACGTTCGAGTCAAAATTATGATAACATTTATTAGCCGTAATTTCAATTGCTAAAATGGTTGCTATTAACTCAACATAGAGGACACCTAGGAGATGAAAGAGTGGTGAAAGTCAAGGTTGATCGACAAAATCGAGTCATTAGCTAAGGACCATAGATGTAAAGATATGTGAAAGTTAAGATTAAAAAAAAATTGAATTATTTAGTTAAAGATCATAGAAATAAAGAGATGTAAAAATTAAACTTGATGGATAAAATTAAACACTTACTAAATAAGGTTAGAATCTTAAATAATATTTATAATATTGAACCAACTATTTAAGAATCAATAGAAAATCTAATTTATACTCCGTACGTGATAATAGTGAAAAATAATTTTATTCATCAAATCTCATCATTTAATATTTGTGTGTGTATTTTAATATTATGATATATTAAAATAGTGAGACTAGTACAAGTAAATTAAGCTCTAAATTATTATGTGATGTATCACCCCTTCAAACACCTCGATCTCTTATCCCTTATCACAAAAATATTAGAAAGTGAGGTAGAGACAAGACTCCCAAATGCTTGTGTGCTATCTTTGGGTTTGTTGTGTGTACGAATAGTTTCATGTGTTTTTTTAGTTAGTTAAATTCAACTGTTTTTCAATAGTATAATAATACTACTAGAATAAGGTTTTTTTGTTTGGAATAGATAAAATGTGTATAGAATATGGATATTTTGCTGGTCGGCTACAACGTGTGTGTGGTCTTGGAAGTGAAAGTGACTTTGGGAAAAGAAAATAAAAATATGTATTTGACTCAGTCGAATTGCAATATCATTTGACTCGTTCCTTAGTGCAATCTTGTAACACATGGGCCCAATTATGTTGTATTCACTAGTCTCATGTCCACTTATTAGAAATGAATATACGGTTATATGTCTTACTTTAATTAATTTAATTAATAAATATTGATATTGTTAACTTATATATTATTTTTTAGATTGAATTATTGTGTGAGTTTTTTATAGTATTTATCATCTCGTTTAAAAAAAAGAGATGAAGTGATTATTGTAAATATTTTTATTACACTTTTTTGTATAGGAGTATATTTGACCAATACAATTTAAAATAAATTTAACATTAAATATTTTCACATCTATTAATATGAACATTAATTATATTTCTAGTAAATGTAAAATAATATAAACATATCTTAAAATTTGTAATTATTTTTATATTAGAGACTAAAATTTTCTTACATAAGAGACTCAAGGTAGTATTGTAGAAAAGTAAAATCTACAAAGTTTAAACTAGGTGTGAAAATAAATGCTCTTAATTGCTATAAAAAAAGAAATATGAAGAAATATAAAGAGTAAAATAAGAAGAAGATTTAAAGCAAGAGTGGAAGTGAATGAAATTATTAATGGGGCCAAGTTTTCCTCCTTCAATTATTTTAATGTGCAATGGCACTTTTCTTGTTTCGTGTGCTGTGCAAAAATTTAAACTTTAGACGCCACCATTAGTTTGGCTTTACATAAACGTATATTATCTACTTCTCTATCAATATTATTAATCAAAGTTGATATAAAAAAAATAATAATAATCAAAATTTAATTTATTTTCTTTTATGTTTTCCCCTTTAATATCTCCACTAGTCCACTCTATTCAAGCACGAGTACGTCCAAGGTAACGACGATAAACTTTATAGTCTCTAAAATATCATTCTATTTCGTACATTTTTTTTCAAGTATATAAAACAATATATACTTGTTTTTTAAGTATATAAATTAATAAATAATCTCTTAAATATTAAAAAAATTATGGTAGTTCTTAAAATACTTATAAATGTATTTGTTAATTTGTCACATCTTAATATATAGAAGGACTAATAAGGTAAATTCTCATATGTCTTAGAGATTATAGGTAACTAGAATTCAACCCTATGACTTGTGTTATTTATATTATATTTGATCCTCTACAAAGAATTGAGTTTGTTCGGATTTAACAATATGTTAGAGTTTAAATAATTGGTCTGATCAAAAGTTTGAAACAAATTAGAAATAAGTATATATGTCTCTTATTCACCCTTTCACCTTTAATTGTTAATTCTATCATATTTTGTGAGAGGGTTAACTATAATATATTGGTAATAAAGTTTTTATATATAAAATATTGAATATAAATTCTACGTAAGGTTGAGTAGAAATGAGTTCATGAACTAAGTGTCCTATTTTTTCACTCTTTTTTTTTCTTCTTCTTCTTCTTCTTCTTCTTCTTCATTTTTTCTATTCATTTTTATCTAAATTAATTATTAATACCATGTTGCCCTTAGTTTCATATATGAAAACCCCAAAAAAATTTACTTTTCTTTTTTCACCCACTTCATTCGAAACTTTTAATTATTCACCCTACCAAACCTTCGAAATATTGAAACATTCGAAATACAAAAGTAAATAAAAATTCGAAACTTCCAAATATTCGAAACAGGATTTTATCAGAAATTCAAAAGTTTCTATGATGATGAAACTTTCAAAGTTCATTTTTCCCATAAATAATGAACCTTTCAAAACTTTCATTGAATACAAAACTTTCGAAATGCAGAAAGTTTCGAACAACATGAAAGTTTCGAAATGCAAAACTTTCGAACATATTGAAACTTTCGAAAATTCAACTTTCGGAAGTTTGAAATTCAATGAGAGTTTCGAATTTTAAAAAATTAGTAATAAATTTCAAAATTAGTAATAAATTGCTATTCCTAATTTGAAAAATTAGTAATGAATTTAGTAATAAATTTAATTAATAATTAAAAAAATTGAAAAATTCGAAAGTTTCGAAGTTTTTGAAACTTTCGAAGAATATGTGTTTCGGAAGTTTCAGATTCATCGAAACTTTCGAAATTTTCTAAAATTTGTGTTTTGGAACTTTCAAATTCATCAAAAGTTCCGAAAGTTATAGCTTCGAAAGTTTCACATTCTTTCAAACTTTCAAAGGTTTCTGGAAAAGTTCATTTCAAAACTTTCAGATTTATCGAAAGTTTCGAAATTTGTATTTAATTCTGTTAAGTTAGGTTTCGAATGTTTTGAATTTACTGAATTTTTTCGAATGTTTCAAAACTTTCAGATTTATCGAATGTTTCGAATATTCTGAAATTTTTAGAAAGTCAAAAAGGGTAAGATAGTCAATATCAGAAATTGGAGGGTGAGAGTTAAAAACGAGGAGTGCACAGTACATTTCTCAAAAACGAAATATCAAATTTATGTTATAGCCCAACTACCATGGTTCTACCATAGCCCATCAACTTAATGCTGACAAAAAACTCTCATAAAAAAACAACATGTGGCCCAATTCAACCAAACCAAAAAAGGGAACCTTTGCATTTGGATTTTTTTCATCACAAGTCAGAACAAACTTGCACCTAATTAAACCATTCCAATGTTCCATAATATCCATAGTTGGTTTTATATAAAACAATAATGCGTTTGTAAGATATTTCCCCCCAAATTTGTTAGCATCTTGATTTATTTTTCTTCGTATATGAATAATAATAGATACATTATCAATTTCTTCGTTGAAAATATATGTTTTAAATGAAATGCAAGTAACATCTTTCGGTAAAAGATAAAATGATAAATGTAAAAATTTGAGTTTGATTATTCGTGGGAATCCACATATTTTTTATTTAGAATAGATGATATTTATTATCATAATTTTTTTGGGTACAAAATATTTACTATTATAACTAACTATTAAGAAACATGTGTTATTGCATTGATGATAAGTTGTTGATATTTTACATTTGTCTCGTGTAGATTTTAAATAAAAAAATTTATTTTATTTATAAAAAATAATTTATTTAACATTTTTTATATTTACTAAAGTCAAAGAATTATCCCTTACTTTCTTAATATTTATTCTGCAATTTTTATATTTATCACTGATAATATTTTTTTTTATATTAGAGAAAAATATTTATCAAATACTTTACTTATAATTATCAATGACAAAGAATAAAAGAAGACCAACAAAGAATAAAAGAATTCCAACAAATATTTGTCCCTTCCTTTTTTATATCTATGACTTGTGTAATTTTATTGAAAGTACATTTTTTGTGTGTGTAATTAGATGGTTATCCCATTAATGCATCTGTTAGTGATTTTACTTCAGAGATCACTTATGTAGATAATCACTTATGTAGATAATAAGTATGTTTCACTTGCACTTTTTTATTCTAATTTTATGTGCTTAATTTTTTTTCTAGATTTTTACAAACAGACTTATTTTATTTTTTTGCAACTTTTTTTATTTGAACTAAATAATCATTAAAGTATATTACCATTTAATCATTAAATAAAACAAAAAATTAAATTTTAAATAAACAACATGACTTCAGAAACGGTGGAAATAATTTTTCTACGAGTTAGAAGAAAAAATGTTTAGATACATTTTTAGTTCTCCTATTTTATTCAAAATTATAGTTTCTTATTTCTAAGAGCAGATTTTTAGTTCCTCAACTCTACAGTTTGTGATATTTTTTTTGGTTCTCTTCCATTTTTTTTGATATTGCATGCTCAATTATGATTTATCAACAATGTTATACGACTCAATTGAATTAATATCATTAATTAATATTTGTTTTCTTATTTTTTTATGCAATAAAGTTTCGTGATTGCCTTTATTAACAACAATGTAAGCGAATATTTATGAAGAAAAAGCGAAAAACAATGAACACAATTATATTTTATCCAATTTAATTATGTCACATCACTACTATGTCACTGAAAATATCACATAATAAAAAATGAAAGAAAACCAATAAAATTTCACAAATTATAAAATCGACCAAACTCTACAAGTTATAAAATAAAGAACCAAAAATTATATTTTAATAATAAAAACATTAAAAGTAAAATTTAAATAAAATAAAATAAAATAAATTTAAACAAAAACCCTTATAATGTGAAGTTGATAATTTGTGTTTTAGTTTAAATATTTTTCTTTATTTAAAATCACTTTTAAAATGTAAAAGTATCATATAATATACATAATTGTATAGTTATTTTATTTCGTAAATAACTATAAGAGACAAACTAAATAATTGAATTCAACTAGTTAACAAATTTTAAATAATTTTTTAAATTTAAATTATATCTAAAACAAAGAGTTAAAAATATAAAACTGATTATAAGGAATTAACAATTACATACCGTGAAGGAAATAGTATTTTCATTATGACATATATAGAATCCCATTTGTCGAGAATATATAGCAAAAATGACATCCAATTAGTTGAATAGATGCCAGAATCTATCTCATCATATCCCAATTATAATTGGGTCTTTTATATGCAAATTTATATACTCTTAGAATAAAATATATAAGAAAAAGGTTAATTGAAAATTTAGATACTTTATTTTTTGAGTTACTATATATACATGGCACTAGTGATGCTGATACATTTGGAATCCTTATCATCGATGCATATACCAACCAAACTGAACATTTATCTTGAAGAACTTACCTTTCTATTTCAGAACCTTTTTATAATCACTCACAAATACAAGTTGGAATTTGGGGTCACAACATTCATTTTTAACCACAAATTGGGATATCCATTCCCAACTCTTGGATGCTTTGACATTAGTCAAAGAATGACATGAGTGAAAATTGTTCTAAAATGAATAATTCAATGAGTATCAGATACACTTATGTTTAGTTTCTTAGATTAGTTAATCACACTATTTATTTAGTTATAGTAGTTAGTTATATATCTCATTAGTTGTATAAACCTTATCAACCACTTGATGTAATTTATTAGTTCTTATTGTCCATGCTATTTATATATTATACTTTTTATACATTTCTTGTCAATAGTTTTTATCAATATAATAGTTATATATGATTAAAGTTTTTTAACAAAACTATATTTGAGATTTTATAAATTTGAATAACTAAAAACATAAAAAAACGAACAATGTAAATATGATATTTTACGATGTTATACAAAAGAGTATAAAATATTGCATAATACAAAGTCAACTCAATATTTATTGAGGTCTAAAGTAAGCTTTAAAGCAATATTTTGTTAAAAAAAATTGAGGCATGTTAATGTTATAATAATATTTTATGATAATTTTATTTATATATTAAATTTATTGCTTTTTGAGGTGTAAATATTTTTAATTAATTATATAATTAATATGTAAAATGGATATTTCGAAATGAGTGTAAATATTTTTAATTAATTATGTAATTTAGATGTAAAATGGATATTTTGATATGTGTGAGAGTATGATGAGTATAGTACATGCAACAGAAGTTAAAGTGAAAGAAGGGTGAAAACAACATAAGGTGAAAATACAATTGAATAAAGAAATTACCAAAAGAAAAAATAAAAATAAGGAGATAAAAAAAATATGTTAGTAGATTTAAATCTATAATTGATCTTTGTAATTACGTATTTTTTGTTTTAATTTCAATAAATTTTTTTGTTTGATTTTTATTATTGTAAATATATATTTGTTTGGTTTTGGTCCTTGTTATTTTGTTTTAATCATTATAAAATTTGTTTTTATTAGAACGATATTATATAATATATATAATATTTAATTTTAACCCTCAATTATATAGATATAAAAAATTGTATTGACAAATTTTAATAAAAATCAATTTTATAAGGACCAAAATAAAAGAACGATGACAAAAAAAATAAAACAAAAATATTTACAAGAACAAAAATCAAACAAAAAAAACTTATAAAAACTAAAATAAATAAATGGGTAAATGCAGTAATCAATCATATATTTAAGGCATGCTAACATTACTAATATATATATATATATATAAAGTCATGCTAATATGTATGAGTATGTGTGAAAGTAAATGAAACCATAAATTAATAAAAATACTTGATTAAAAAATGAAGTAGAAAAAATTAGAAAATTACCAACAACTTTTATATATGGATTCGGCTATCTTTTACTCCAATTATGAAATCAAAACTAAATAGTCATTGTTTCTATATTTTCTCATATAATTCTCCCTCCAATCAACTTCAACTCCTTCTTTTTACTAAAAAAAGCTTCAAATTCTTCTCTTGTATAGGCATCGGTATTTAAATTGAAGCATCTTTCTTTGTCATATTGAATTAGTCAAATGCTGAAAACATAAAAGAAGAATATTATTCTTGTATATTTTAAATTTTTATATATTCATTCATTATATTTTTTTCTCTTTATTTCTATATTATCACCAATATATATATATATATATATATATATATATATATATATATATATTATTTTTCTCTCAAGATAATAAGAGAAATGTGTAATGCGAAAAGTTGAGGTGTCTATTATCAAACTATTAAAAAATATCTAAGGATAACTATTTTTAGTAAAAATATGAATTTCATAATATAAAAATAAAAAATAAAAAAAATATTTTATTAAAACTACAACATATAGTGAAGTTTACTTTTGTACCGGAACTATATTAGACGATCTCTTAAAAAGAGCATATTTTAATTATAAAAAAAAAAAAGTGAAAGACTTCATTTGGTCTATGAGAAAATTAAAAGAAATATTAAGTCTTTGAGGAAAAAATTATAGTCTCTACCTAAATTACAATTAAAAAAATTCATTAATCGCAATTAAAAATTTATAATTTGTCCCCTGCAAATAATTAAAAAGAGACGATTTAGTCTATAAATAATTTATTTTTCATAGACCTAATTATTTTAATCGGGTCAATGACTAAATTCTCTCTTTATAATTATTGTTGGAGACTAAAGTAGCTATATCTAATTATTGTTGTGACTCAATTGTTTCTTTTATAACTGCAACTCAAATAAAAATTAAGTTATCCTAATTTATTTTTTCAACGATTAAAAATTATCTTTATTTTTTGCAACAACTAAAAATTATTTTTATCATAGATTAAATTATAACTTATTATTTTATTGAAGACTAAAATGAGTGTCACTCAAAATATATCATAGTAGAACTTCACAAGTAGCAAGTTTCTTGAGTAAAAAAAAATAGTGGATTTCTTTTGTCAAAAATAAATTAGTGTTGCATAAAATAAATAAATAAAAGAATCATATATGTGCGCAGCTACATTTCGTGAGGAATGTATTTGCAGTATAGAGCACTTCTCGTAGGATAAATATATTAATGTACATCAATTTTTTTTCCTTAAAAGAATCATATATCTTAAACTTTAACAGCTCATTAAACTTTGGACTTTTCTTTTGCAATAGAAAAAGAGATGAATAATCTCCTTCTTATTATGCTCTATCCTTTCATTTTCAAGAAAAGGTTTAGAATAAAAGAATAAAAGTTGAAATGGAGGAATAATGTATCAAAAAATTTCAACATTGTTCTTGTAAAAAAGAGCCACAAAAATAGATAATAAAATGGTCTTGTCAAATAGCCTAATTAAGGGATATTGATTAGTCCTACACCAAGTTTTATAGTTGTTGACCACAATTCATTTCACCATTTTAGCTGCTAGAATGGGATCATGTCAACTTCATTATTTAAATATTTGTAAATACTAATTAAGTAGTTTTGTATGACGTAGTCACAACAGGTAAATTTCGTTTCTGTTAATTTTGTATTTGATTAGTTGAAAAAATCATTGAATGTGAAATTTAAATTATCATCTCGTTTTATGATGGAGTTTGGATCTTTTTACTCGCATCCACATTTATTTATATATAAAAAATAATAAATTTAAAAATAATGTTTATTATAATTAATATAATAAAATAATTATTATTATTATATAATAAAATAAAATAAATATTAAAATTATATTTTTTATTAAAAGAGTTATATATTGAATATATATATATATATATATATATATATAAAAACAATAATATTACTAACATAACGAATTAAGGTGCATCATAAATATTCGCACTCCTAATCTGTCCTCACGCCTTAACTTTAATTTTGAAAAAATAGTGCTTTTGCACTTGCACCCGGTTAAAATGAATTTTTCTTATCTAATTTAGGATGAATTTGAATGAATAGTTGTATGTGTAGGTTGTGTCACCATATTTGTGCATGCGCATGAGATGAGATCATGTGGTCAAACATAATTGTCTATAGAAAAAATAATACATGAATATATTTTATCTCCTTGTATCTAATAATTTATTTTCCTTTTCCTTTTTGCTGAATATGAGATGAGCTAACATTTCCCTCTCTTTTATTATAAAATATATTAAAAAAAAGCAAATTATTTAAATAAAACTTTAATTGTCATGCACTAATATGAGTCCATCATAACCATTCACAAATATATCTTTAGAAATAGTTATAATAAAAGTCAAACATTTATAATAATTTAGAAATAGTTATAATAAAAGTCAAACATTTATAATGATTTAACGATTGTGATCGATTAATAATGTAATTTTTTTATATTATTAGTATATATAAAATAAATCATTTAAATAGATATAATATTTTATGAGTTTAATTATTATACAATTATATTAACATTAAAAAGTTTTACATAACATTTTAATTATATTTGAGCCAGTTAATATTTACATAGATAACTTAAGAAGTAATATATATAAGAGTGTTCTACGATCTCTTAGACTTGAATAAAGATTTGTTTGTTGTTATATTATTTGTAAAAAAAAAAATATTTTTAAAAAATTAGTTGTTTGTTATTAATTTTAAAAAAAATTAAAAATAATATAAAAACTATTTAAAAAGAGACGGTGTTTGTAGCAGCAGTTTCTAAAAAATTATAATTAATTAATTTAAAAAAAAATCATTATGACAAATAAACAAAACATCTTCTACTTTTTAATAAAAAATCTCAAAAAAAATAATTTAAATTATTAAATATTAAAATATGTTTTTTTTTTTTTATAATAACAAACGGATCCTAAATAATTGCACAAAACTTTTTTCTATTTTCAGGCTATAATTTTCAAATTCATATTGTTATTCTTTATCGGCTGCATAACCCAAAAAGGGGAAGAAAAAAAAAACAGCTTATCGACATTTAAAAAAGAAGTTATTCCCCAATAATTCTATGGAAAAAAAAAAAAAATTAACCAAACAGTGCAAAACTCAGAATCCTTATCATCCTGGTTTTATCTTGCCACCATAACCAATCACCTTAGATACTTGTTTTGTTCTATATCCCAATTTCTTCCAAAGTGGTGAGTGGTCTATTAATAGTGAGGTCCCATCTCACAAATTGAACAAGTTTATTCGATGGTGTCTTTGTATTAATCTGGATTATATAATATGCTTTTGCTTTACAACTTCAAATATTGTTTCTATTAACAAAAAGGGAATGAGATAAATACACATATTTAGTAAAAAGTAGTTATCATGGATAAATTAGCTGATACCATGTAAACTAACTAGAAAAAAGAAATTCAATATTTTACCAAGAAAATATATAAACTCTTATCCTATTTGAAGTATAGTATCTCAAAAAAATATAGTTACTCATACGAGTATATTGACTATAAACTACAAGTTTGGCAATTAAAAAACTAAGTAATAAACTTTATAATTTATCCTTTATCCTTTATTTTTTATTATATCTTTATTAGTTTAATACAATTTTTTTAAGCATGTTTGATTTCACTTTTAAAATAGTTAATTATGGTAAAATTAAGCTCTTTTAGTATAAAAAAAAATTCAATTTAAAAGGTGTAAAATTAATTTTGATATTTGAGTGTTATCGAGTACATTGATTTTACCTCCAAAATGATTTTAACCTAAAGTTAAAATTTAATTTTGAGTTAAAATATGATTTTATAATGAAATTTATTGTTCAACTTCATTTTATTTTAATATATCCAAACATAAATTATTTTGAATTCGACTTAATTTTAATTAAAATCCATTTTATAAAATTAATTTTACTTAGTTCAAAAGCAAACATAGACTTAGTGCATGTTTGATTGTACGTTTAAAGTAGACCAAATTAATTTAAAAGGTTTAGAATTAATTTTAATATGTTTAAGTGCTATCGATTATAATTGATTATAGTTTAAAGATATCTTCGGAATCTAAACATAATTTTTACATTAAAAATTAATAATCAACTCACATTTGGTTTAATATATCTAAACTTAAATCACTTATATGTTGGATTTTAATTTTGTATGTTTCGAAATTGATTTCATATAAATAGAATTAATTGATATGTTTAAATTAAAATTTATTTTGTCTCTATAGTTAATTCTAACTTGAAATTATATGATTCACAAATTTATTCTTATAATAATATTTTAAATTAAACTTATTTATATATATATAAATATATTTTAATTTTAATTAAAATCATTAAATATTTTTTTCTAATAGTACAGTGAAAAAAATATTCGAACAGCAAATATGACAAATTAATCTTGCACATTGAAATAGTCAGAAATGTCAAAAAATACATGATCACTTGTACAGACTAATAAATGTCTGCAACAGTAACTTGACATTTTCTTGGAAAGCAATGGAAACACCTAAAAGATAAAAAGGCACTTCAATTATGTTTTTTATGTGTGATACTTACACAGCCCTATATTGCTGACATACGTGAGAGCAAGAACGTACTAAATAAAATATTTTAAAAATATATTTAATTTTAAATTATTAAATATATAAATTATTATTTTATATATTTTATATTTAACTTATTAATATAAGAATGCATTCCATGATATCTTCTCCCCGTGAGGTTTGAATGTACAAACACTTAATGATTTGGATCCTTCTTTTGTCTTCTTCTATAACATTAAAAGATGTTACCTCCCCACCAGCATTACATATGAAACAAAAATTCGTGATGATGATTTTTTTTCACTCTTCAAATATCTTCTTTATTCTTCAAAATACATGTTTTTGTATTTAATTATTAATTTACTTTTTTTTTCCTAATTAATGAATCTTCTATCCAGAAGTCAAAGATTAATCTCTTAAAATATAAAGATATATTTAAGGGTCTAATCTCAATTTCAATAGATATATATGTTATTCTATAGTTCATACAAACTGACTCAAGGTCAAAAACTTGATCACATGTTTAGGAAATATGATTATGCCAACTTGATAAAATGAGGTGATTTTTTTTTAATGGTAATTAAGGTGGTTTTAATATCTATGGTATAGAGGTTAAAAACATTCTATTTGTTAATTAAACTTGTATATATAAGTATATAACTCCCAAAAGCTGTTCAATTCGATGGTTTATGCTACTTTTGTTTTGTTTTTTATTTATTTAATTTTGTTAATTCTTGATAGTCCAAAGAAGACATGCATGTGAAAAGAAAAGAATGAGTGAAATTTACAAAGATGCATTAACTTTCTCGGTTTAGGGAAAGTCGGCTAGAATAATGAAGTGCTCTATTAATAAAATAAATATTTCTTAAGTACAACGTTTCTTAAAGTTCAAGCATTAAACTTTTAAACTAATTCAATTAATGCAAACTCCTATAAATGCTAAATTAAAATTACCTAGAAAGTTCCAATATTTTATTTTCAAGCAACTTGTCCCACTATTATTATATACTCAAAAAACACTAATTAGTAAAAGTAACAAATATCTCAGACACTTGTAATCTATATAAAGTTGACACTTCATATCGAATGTCAATACAATGTTTTATATTGGTCAATATTAAACACCAATATATTTAACTAAATTCAATTATTTTTTAAAAAAATTTAAAATTATTATTAATGTATGTCTTAATGTCTATGTTCGTAGATGTACGACTGCTTGAAACTTTCATCAGTGTTAATTACATCCATATTTATTTTCTTCCAATTACACGTAATTGGTTACGTAAACTGAATTCATATGATCTATGAGAATTTAAGTTATCATAACTTACATTAATTCAATTCACATAAACCAATTAATTCACATAAACTATTTGGACGCAATTCAAAAAAACAATCTTATCCCTCCACTAGTATATAAAGGGTAGCAAAGACAACCACCTAATTGGCACATTCTCAACAATAAACACTAAATTGTGATACATATCAATATCTTATAACTATTTACACTAACATATTGTTACTTCAATGGCTTCAAGTTCATCTTGGACACCAAAACAGAACAAAAGATTTGAGAATGCTTTGGCCATCTATGACAAGGACACACCAGATCGTTGGCAGAAGCTAGCAAGAGCTGTTGGAGGGAAAACGGTGGAAGAAGTGAAAAGACATTATGAGATTCTAGTTGAAGATTTGAAGCATATTGAGCAAGGTCTTGTTCCCCTACCTAAATATAGAAATGCTTCAACTATAGGAAGTAGCATTAAAAGTTACTCTTATATAGATGAAGAACAAAGGTAAATCTTTATTGTTTAATACTTTAATCCTTTTTTTCTTGCATATTATTCAACTAGACACTACTAGATAAAATTAATTTGTGACGAACTATTTCATTTATTCACTAGCTTGATAGAACAATTTCACACACCATTAGGGACCATAAACTTATTAATTTATATGTGATTTTATTTTATTTTATTTTTATTTTTATTTTCTTGTTGTTTAGATATGGAGAAGATTTTTATCGTTGGCTGTGGCCCAAGTCTTATAATATTATTAAAACTGCTAACAAAAATATTATAAGGATTCAAAGTGGAAAATAATGTTTGTAGAGATTAAAAATAAAATTTTAATATTTTATAGAAAATTAAAATATATTTAATTCTTAATTATTGTATTTATATTGTAGGTTGAAGGTTCTAAGTCTTCAGTGAAGTATTGACAGAAGCAGAGCAAAATTTGGTGGAGAAGAAAATGAGAAATATTTGTGTATCATAACAATTAAGTTAATTTAACGAAGACCAAAATGCATGCATATAAGACCAAAAATCTAATGTTTTTTGGTTCTTTTTACTTTCTATATATGTCTATTATCATTAATTGTATCCATGATGTGTAACATTATAAATGTGTAAATTAATTATCTCAAGGACATGTGAACAACTTGGTCATGATGATATGGTAAAGCATTGGCCATTGACTATAAATTTCTGATTTTAATTTCTCTTTTTTGATGAATATAATGATAGTGACTTTAACTTGCAATATGTTTACTTATAAAAAAAAAGATGCAATATGCTTATTTGCTGAAAAAATAATGGATTTGGACCTTGTAAAAAAGTACATAAAATTCAATTTTGATAGTTTAAATTAAATTTAAAGTAAAAGAATGATTAATCCAAAGAAAACAGGTTGTTGGACCAATACCAAATTTATTATCAGGAATGTGAAGTTGGAAATCTTATATTTTTATGTTTGTTATAAAGTTACATTATTTATTCTCAAATATAAAATATTGCAAGAATAAAATAACTATCAACTTTCTTGTGATTTTATCTAAAGGAAGGAGGTGAGTAAATTTTTTTCCATAAAAGTGGAAATAAAATTGATGCCACTAACTATATAACCATTTTTTCAAAAACTACTAAAAATATAATAAAATTTAATCAAACTGAACTTTTAGAAATTACCTGAAAATATAACTCCTATAATTATTTCATATGAATAAAAATTTCAATCTTAAAACAAACGTTATGGTTTTATGAAAAATGTGCTCAAAGAATTAGTAAAGTGGTTAAACGTTTCTTTAAACCACCAATTCTTTTTTTTACACGAGATTAAGAGACAATTGCTGATGTTTGTTAATTTTTTTAATTCTAAGTTTTATACTTCTCTAACCCACTTTATTTTAGGATCGTCAAGCTAGATAATCGTGTACAATTTTATCCTAATTATTTTGTATTTTTTTAGTTATTCCCCTAAAATTTTCGCTCATATCTAAATAATTTACGCGGATTGATTTCACTTATTAACATACATAGATTAAACTGAAAAGATACATTAATTTAATTCATTTATAAAAAATTATTCGTTTAAAATAAAATAAAAATAAAAATACAAGACATAAAATTAATGTATATAGATTAAATTATAAATAAAATATATTAATATTTTAATTAATAATTTTACTTATATTTTATTCTAACTAAAATACAATATTTTTTATTATTATAAATAATAAATATCGCTATAATTGACCGACACAATTGCAATCTCTTAGTTGAACAAAAATGGAAGCGAATATTTTATGAGTGTAATTTAAATATATATATATATATATATATATATATATATATATATATATATATATATATATATATATATATATATATATATATATATATATATATATATATATATATATATATATATATATATATATATATATATATATATATATATATATATATATATATATATATATATATATATATATATATATATATATATATATATATATATATATATATATATATATATATATATATATATATATATATATATATATATATATATTTCCCTTTCATTTTTTTTATATTAAGTTTATTTTCGAAAGCAAAGAAAGCGTAGGAGTGTTGGTGTGGAGAAGGAAAGAAAGAAGAGTGTCAGTACATTCATAAAAGCATCATCATTAGAGTTGAATTTGAATTTAAATTTGAATTTGAATTTGAATTGAAGTTACTGGTGGCATCATCAGTAGCATAATCCATTTGTTCGCGCTACCAATTTGTATTGAGAACTGAGCTCACGATGGAAGCCGGAAATTCTTCTTACAAGGTAATAGTTTCTTTCAATCTATTCTAGGGTTTCCACTTTCCATCATCATGTCAACGCATTCATTCTCACTTCTTTTTGCAGATTATATTGGGTTCTTCTTCCGTCGCACGCCGCAACATTTTATCCGAAATGGGACACCAATTTACAATCATGGTGTGCATTGCATTTTTTATCATCTTCCAAATTCCTCCACATTTTTTATTTCCATTTTTTTATTACTGTTTTTTTTTTTGTAGACTGCAGATATTGATGAGAAGTCCATCCGAAAGGAAACTCCAGAAGACTTAGTTCTGGCTCTAGCCGAAGCCAAGGTTTGTGTTTTATCATTATTATTATTATTCTGTAAATAATTTTACTGATATTGCTTTATTTGATTATGAATGGTGGTTTATTATATATAGCTATGATAAAATGAATGAATATTTCGATTATTAAACCATGGAACTGTGTAAGCCATTTTTTAATTGCAAAGAAAGCATAGTGCTTGTGTTGTATGAGATCAGATATTAAATAACATATTTTTTGTTGTAATTCTACTTGAGAGTAGAGATAGCATTACAGTTAATCCACTTGCTTTGGTGTTTTCCCTGTCTTGTTTCCCTTTGTTCTTAATGGAAAGGTGTGTTTATAGATCAATTGTCCTCTGATTTTGGATGTGAATTGTTGCGTCAGGCCAATGCCATTATATCCAAACTACAAACTACTGGTAATCAAGAGAGGGTTGACGAACCGACGCTTTTAATTGCTGCTGACACAGTATGTCGTGTTTTCTTTTCTTGGCATTGTTGCCCCTTAGTTAAGTTGTGCTGGTTAGTAGGTTGGTTGTCACAAAGGCCATTTATTATTTGAGGATATACAGATTCTCTTTTAGAAGATGTAGTGTACTCCAGTTTGAAGTTGAACATTACAGATCTGGCTTCTTTGGCCACTTTTAAGAAGGATCGGAGAGATATGAGCCTTTTCAAAGTACAGATTGTTGACCAAATTATGTCTTGGGTAACCTTACTATAAACACTTTGGATTTTATCTTCTACCTTTTTCATTTTCATGCATATATCTGAGGTAACTACGAAATATCAAGATAAGATACTTAAGTTGTCATTTGCCAAACATTTTGAATGAGTATTGCATGTTTATATTGAGAATTGAGTGCAAAAATGAAAGAAATGTTTGTATTATTGGATACCTACCTGCTCATTATAAAATAATTGAAGAGCAAGACCTGCATATTAAGTTCTTCAGTTTCAAGTTGCTCATAGTTTTGACTGTTGCATCAGTGGTGTTTTCCCTTATTTTTTTCTCTCCTGAAATAGATCCTCGATGATGTCATGTTATTATTTTATCCATGGTTTATAATTTGATATTGTTCTTTTATAGTGGTGCAGCTAATACTCTGATACTTACTCTCTCTGCTCCTAATTTTTTTTTGCTTAGGCAGAAGCCATCTTACAAAAGCTCCCTGTCGGCGACTACTTAAAGCATGCTGAGCCAACTTTACTAATAACTTGTGACCAAGTATACATCATGTTCTTCTGATTTTTTTTCCTAGTTTGCCATTGAACGTCTTCTTTTGCATAAGCAACAACATTTTTGAGATATTTATCTGTTGAAAGAAAATTCAGAAAAAGTTCAGTAGAGCTTCTACTAAAATTGTAATTGTTCACTTGCTTCCTAACAGGCTCTTTTCTTATCTCTTTCTCTTGTTTCTTGTGGTTGCTAGTAGTGAAGTTTTGTCTTTGTGGACTGTAATTGTCTTGTGTTGATTAATAACCTAAATATGCCCAATATTTTAAAAAATTGATTCTTGGTGTTAAGGGAGGCCTAGATGACTTTCATTCTTAATGCCTAAACTCGCATGTTTGCATGCTAGCTATCCTCGTAAGTAAATGGCCTTATGGTGACAGCCAAGATCAGTTTGTAGCAGAAATTGTCAATTTTTTTGTCAACATTTGCTTTTGGCTTACATTCATTTCCAAATGATTTGGAGGTGGTGGTCTATGAAGGTGTGATTAGGGAAAAGCCATCCAGCAAGCAAGAAGCTCGGCAATTCTTGAAAGGTCGGCTTAATGTTTTATGTCAATCATTTATCATCTAAAAGCAATTTCATATCTCTTCTTTAGTGGTTATGCTGTGAAGTGTGAACTTCGACCTACCTCCTATATTCACACGTAATAAATCTTTGCACAATTTTAGATTATTCTGGAAGGAAAGCAGCAACTGTGGGGTCTGTATTAGTTACGAATCTCAAAACAGGATTAAGAAAAGGAGAATCAGATCGTGTGGAGGTACTATTTGCTCGTATTTTAGAATTTATCTGATTTTTAAACATAAATAAAGATTCCCTACTCTTGTGATAAAATGGTGATGTCAGAATTGGTTGTAACTTTTGTTATTTCAATAGAAAGATATATCCATGTGAAAGTAACTTGTTGCAAATGATCCTTTGTTGGGATGGAGGCTGAGTTTTTACCTCTCGTACTTGTATCACCTACATGACATTTTGAATGAATGCATCTGGAGCTATGCTGTTCACCTTGTTCCGTTCTTTGGGATAATTACTTGCAACTGATATCCAATCCCCAAGTAATTGTCTACTGAATTTGCCTTCAACTTTCCTATTTATTTAATAACCGTCTAGTAACATAATTTTTGTTTAATAATATAATAATTGTTGCCTAATAACATAACCTAATTGGTTCAGACCATTCACTTTGAACCTCTAGGTTGCCTCTCATAATGTTTACTAATAAGAGGTCTAACACGGTACAAATTGTGCACATTAGACGATTCACTTATTCATCAGTCAAAACAATTACTACCTCTTATAGGACATGTTTCCTACTGATTCCTCTGTCCATGGAAATTTTGGAACCATCTATGAATACTCTTGATTACTTTTATCTTTTCTCACCATACTAATGAGAGAAACTTCCCTAATTCAAAGCTCAAACTGCTGGCCTGTGGAACTTCATTTTTCTTTTCTTGGCATAGGGATGTTCATGGGCCACATATAATATAAGTTTGCAGTGTTCTCTCTGATCTCTCTCACCTTTGGAAAAAATTGCACTCAATAAAGTTAGAAGATAGGAGGAACATATAGAATTCACCACAAAGTAAATAATAGAAGATACAACAATTTACGAGGTTTGACACCTTTTGCCTACATCCACGAAAATACTTCAACAAAATGTTTACTATGTCAACAAAATTACTAGTTATGTAGAAACTTGAAAACCCACTCCAAGCTGTGCATCACCTTAGTACCTTACAAACCCGAGTACCCCACTCAAGACCTATTGAGAATGTTAAACGTCACTCACAAGCAACAGTCACACATGATCATTTTTCTTGGACTTGGATACGTAAACTTTTCACAAAACTCCCTTTATGTAGTGGAGGAGAAGTGGCTCCTTCTAAAAAGGATAATGCATGTCAATTTTTTCAACTTTTCAAACATAGTGAGTATCAGCTTATTTCATCTTTTAAATAGTCCTTTGAACAATGCTTTCGAAATTGGGAGCTACTAACTCCTTTTTAATTTTGGAATTTTCAATTCAAATATGCATACATCTATTATGGAAATTGATTTCATCTTGTGATGTTTAACAGATCTATTTCAATGAAATGCCTGATGAAATCATTGAGAAGCTGGTATGTGTTGCTTTATTTAATTGATAATTTCATGGTGGTTTCTTGAACAGGCAGTGTTTACAATATGAACTCTTCAGTTGCTGAGTTAAGTGGTTGAAATGCTTTTTATCCCTGTCTTCTTGTTTAGGTTGATGAGGGAATTACTCTCAATGTTGCTGGAGGGCTGATTATAGAGCATCCTTTAATATTTCCATATGTCAGAGAAGTGGTTAGTTGATTCCTCTTTCATTATCGCAAATGTCAGTGTATCTTAATTATAGACATAGGAGGTGGCAGGTTGCCTTGACCTTGGACTGCATTCATCGATGTTGCCATATGTCAGAGAAGTGTGTAGTTTATTGATGTTGCCATCCAATAACTAGTCTAATTAATCCATGAAATGGCAGTTTTCTGTTGTTCACCACTTAGAATTATTATTACTTTAAATATATATAATTGGCTAAAGTTTAGCTGGCTAGAGATGGTAGTTGGAGCAAAAGCCTACAAAACTGATTTAGAAATCTGTAGACCTTGGCTAGTTTAGCTTGGGGTTTCTTTACCACTCAAACTGAACCAAAGCCATTTTTCATTTCTGATAATATGGGGAAGTTTGCATGTTGATTATCCTCAAATCTTAGTGAAACTTCTGTGTATTCCTTAATTAATAGCAAGTTGTTGGTTTATGTCAATATGCTGATGGCCTGCACAAGTTTAGTGCATGTGATGTTGTTAGCTGCTTTCTTGCTGGTATAAAAATAAGATTGCTCTCATTTTAATACCTAGTTCCAGAAAACAGTTGATAATTTTTATGTGGTTGTATATTTACAGGTAGGCACAACTGATAGTGTGATGGGGCTTCCCAAAGATCTGACTGAAAAACTCTTGAAGGAAGTCCTGTAGTTTGAGCTATTGATCGACCTTGTGCGACTGCTAAGTAATGGCTTGATTTGTGATCTTTGCTCTCTGCATCTACATTTATCTTAGACTCAATGCTGTCTCTTCTTGCAACAGATATGTTTCTGCTTTGATATACTGAGGCAGTTATGTCTGAATTTTTTGTTGGCTGTTCTATTTAAGTTGATGTATAATGTATTTGTCTTTATTTTTTATTGGAGTATTAAAATAAGGCTATACTGTGACTATTCTTTTTTATTTTTTGAGAAATGTATCGTGACTATTCATTGGTTGGAAATGCTATTATTATACTGAAATTGAAGAAAGCATGGATGATATTCTATTGTTTTTTCTCCTTCGAACACTTATGTCTGCGAAATGTAGGTGGTTGGTGAGTTATGTCATCTACTGTGCAATGCATGACTGATAAATATATCGAAAATCCAAGAATAATTTATGTATGGATAATTCCGTAGTCAAGTCATGGCATATTGATGATTTCGTGTTCCATTTTAATAATGCTCCCAATTGAAATACCTGAACTAGTTTTTGCGCATCAGAACATGGACAGATTATGAAGATAAACGTGAGTGCAATATTTTTTATACAAACAATTATTTATTTTTAATAAAATAATGTTGCAAATGAAAAACCGTGGTGCATTTATTAATCCCACAATGAGATTTAGAATGTTAAACTTCAAATTTTTCAATACTTTTTCAACATCTCTTTCCATCACATAATTAATATATTATATTATATGTATGTCATTACTCTTTTTATTTCTTTCTCCCCAGAAGTACTAATGTAGATGTATGATGAGTGTTCAAAAATAAATTCATATTAATGTGGAATTTGAATTGTGCGCGGTCGCACAATTGAGATTTCAATCGTTCGATCAAGTTTGAATGTCTAAATTTTAAAATTAAAATTTGTTTTAAAAAATAAAATAGTATGTCTTAAAATTTAGATTGGTTGATCATAATCTTAGTCTGCTTATATTCACATCGACTAAAAACATTGATTTATCATTTCACTAAATCAACATGTACTTTTTTATTAATTTTTGTAACATTTGATTTGAGTAAACAATTTTTTGTTGCTATAACTTTTTCTTCTTATATCATTATATCCATGGGTTTCCAATACTATATTTTTTTATAGGTATTTTATTAGAGATTATTATATTTGACAAGGAGATTTGTTAGGAGTAAAAATGATATTACATAATACTTTTTCAAATGTTACAACTCAATACTATTAAAATAGACTTTCAAGTACTGACATTATTTCTTGTAAAAAATATGAATATTTGTGATAAAAATAAAATATAAAAAGGAATAATTTTTTTTACTAAAGATTAAAATGATTAATTAGATTCTTCAATATAAATTAATTATCAATGAAATACTTTATACCAATAATGTAGCTAAAAAAAAGTTACTTTGTTAGTTGAATATATAGGCCTTATCAATTTTTTTGATTTGAAAAGTAAATTTGAATTGAACCGCGCTTTTTCCAATTTCATATTGGCATTTCTAAATATGCCGATGACCACCACCGCAACGATAGACGAAAACGCCGCCGCCGCCGGTGTTCGGATCCCTCGCCATCAACATCTCCTAGGTTTCCTCCGCAACGTTAAACTCAAGTACCTAAAATTAGGTTACCATTGCTTAATATCAAATCTCTTAACCCTAAGTTTAATCCCGTTAATCATAGTCACGTTAATCCAAATCTCCCAAACTAAAAACCTCAATCACCAATGGCTTTATCATCATCTCCAATACAACTACAATTTCTTCACTATTCTCACATTCTTTTGTTTCATAATCTTCGCTCTCACGCTCTACCAATTCACGCTGCCACGCGCCGTTTACCTCGTCGATTTCTCGTGTTTCCGTCCCGCCGATAACCTCAAAGCTCCTTCCCACCGTTTCATAGAACATTCTCTTCTCACCGGCGATTTCGACAATTCCTCCTTAGATTTTCAGCGCAAGATTCTCCTTCGTTCCGGTCTCGGCGACGAAACCTACGTTCCCGAAGCAATGCATTACATCCCTCCCCGTCCTTCGATCTCCACCGCGAGATCTGAAGCTGAATCCGTTATGTTTGGTGCATTGGATAATCTTTTCATTAACACTAACCTAAATCCTAAAGAAATTGGAATTCTTGTTGTGAATTGTAGTTTGTTTAACCCTACACCTTCACTTTCTTCCATGATTGTTAATAAATACAAATTGAGAAGTAACATTAGGAGTTTCAATTTAGGTGGAATGGGTTGTAGTGCTGGTGTTATAGCCATTGATCTTGCAAGAGATTTGTTGAGGGTTCATTGGAATAATACTTATGCTGTTGTTGTTAGCACTGAGAATATTACTCAAAATTGGTACTTTGGGAATAATAAATCAATGCTTATTCCCAATTGTTTGTTTAGAGTTGGTTGTTCTGCTTTGTTGCTGTCTAATAAATCTGTTGATAAAAAGAGGGCTAAGTATAAACTTGTTCACATTGTGAGGACGCATTGTGGTGCGGACGATAAGGCTTTTCGATGTGTTTATCAGGAACAGGATGATGCAGGGAAAATCGGTGTTTCATTGTCTAAAGATTTGATGGGAATTGCTAGTTTAGCACTTAAAACTAACATCACGAGACTTGGTCCTCTTGTGCTTCCGGTTACCGAGCAGCTTCTGTTTTTTGCTACTTTGATTTTGAGGAAGTTTTTTAAAGATGATGCGAAGCCTTATATACCAGATTTTAAGCTCGCGTTCGATCATTTCTGTATACATGCTGGTGGAAGGGCTGTGATTGATGAACTAGAGAAGAATCTTCAATTGCTTCCTGTCCATGTGGAGGCTTCTAGGATGACGCTTCATCGGTTCGGGAACACTTCGTCTAGCTCTATTTGGTATGAGTTGGCATATATTGAAGCTAAAGGAAGGATAAAGAAGGGTGGCAAGGTTTGGCAGATTGCATTTGGAAGTGGTTTTAAGTGTAATAGTGCTGTATGGGAGGCCCTTTGTGATGTGAGGCCTTCTCCAAATGGACCTTGGGAAGATTGCATTGATAAGTATCCTGTGGAAATACTCACATAGCTTGGTTACCATATTGGATAGAAACTTAGAATTGGATTCTCTTGTAATGTTGTTGTCTTGTTCAATGTACCACTTACACTTCAGATTGAATGTGTTTCTGGTGTCCTACACGGATCAGTGTTGGACACCAATACTACACCATGTGTGATTACATGTGTAAATGTCGTGTCCGATTTCCTTGTTTGTGTCACTGATTCATAGGTTGTAGTCTTGTAGATATCTTCACTGTAAATTCAGTAGCTCAGTTTGTGTTTAGTGTCAAATTTTAGGTGTCTAGAGCAAAATACGATATGGGGAATTCCTGATTTTTCTTCTCCCGTAAATTCTCATTACGACTTTTCCTCTTTTTTTCTTGCAGCTCTAGAACATTGTGTTTCTCTTACTGATTAGTGTGTTGGTGCATTATAGTCTTCTGTACATTTCTTGCTGATTTGCTTTGGAAATCTTGTGCTTCCTTTCAACGTATTTCCCATTATTAAATTGTGTAGTGCTTGTCTGTAAATGTTTTGGGGTATAAATGATTTTGCGGTACTACTTGTATGCCAATGAAACTATGAACAACAGTTCTGGGGGAAAGAGCTTAATAAGAAAACAAATTAGGATTAATTGAATGTGAACTAGCTGAGATTTATTGGTAGTGTAGTTTACATTTACATGACATATCTCTGTGACCGCAATCTCATTTCAGGTTATGTTGCAACCACGAGAGGTAACCGGTGCCATACACTATAATGAAACATACTTATTCTGTATATGATCGATCCTCGTGGTGCTTGAAATGCCTTGAACTGAAACAGCTACTATAATTGAAATTTACAATAACATGTTAAATATTGTGTTCAGTTTAGGACTGGTGATGTGTAGTCAAATTGTATTGAGTGGTTGTTATTTTTTATTAAAAGTGGTAGTTTATGTTTGTGGTGTTTTAGGATAGTTATTAGAAAAATTAGTTTCATGAATTGGAAAAAGAAAACTGCGTTCGTTTGTTTTTATTTCTTACTTGCATATGCATATTATGTAAAGAAGAATATGAAACTCCTTTCAATATTAAGTAGCATTGTTCTTTTCCATTATTGTCTCTGTTATTTGTCTATTTTTCTTGTTTAATTAACAACATAACCGCTCTCTTCCATTTACATCTTTATAATCAATTGGCTCACAACAAAAATGCAAGTGGGCTTGATAAATAATAATCATATTTATTTGATATTCATATATAACAAACCTAAAAACATAAAAACATAGGAAGCATCATTTGAAAAACTGTTGGATTTCTTCAAGAGTTTTCCCCTTTGTTTCAGGGACCCAAATGGCAACAAATCCTACTGTCAAAGCACATACTACTGTATATATGGTGAAGGCTCCTGATAACAATAAAGGAAGCTTCTAATTAGCAACAAATAACAAAGATATTTTTTAGAAGAAAATAAAACAGGCTAGCAATGCACACAAACCTGCAGAGCTCCAATCCAAGAGCAAATTTGCTGTCAATGTAACCAACCAAGAAAATAACCAATTGGCAAGTGTCGCAAAACTTCCAGCAAGGCTTTTGATGTTAATTGGAAGAATCTGTTATGCAAAATATATTCAACACACATCAACTTTCACTTCAAATGCAATCAATCAATGCTCCATACATACATTAAAAATAAATTTATACAAACGTCCAATTATAATCCATGGCATATCATTATTGAAAGATATATGGTACCTCAGACATTATAATCCATGGCATAGCTCCCATTCCCAAAGAGAATGCAATAACCATGACCTGAAAGAAATTGAAAGTTTATAATAGAATAGTTAGGGAAACAATCATTCAAAAACATTATTTGTAAAATGAATTTGCATTTGTATTTACATACCACAACTCCAGCCACCGATAAGAAGCTTAATGTCCCATATAAAGAAGAATTTGGTGATACATAATCCTGAGAGAAAATTAAACACAATATATTTATTATCCATCTAAAAAACCAAAAATATAAAGAACATGTAGCAAAAAAATTCAGATAGGCTTTGATACTAATTTTTGAAAATTTATGCATGCATGCAAGTAATGTACAATTGATGTATGATGTTTATATATAATATAAACACTAAAAAACATTAGTTATTACCTTTAAGTAGAATGAGACTGAAACAACCAAAAGACTCAAAGTCATTGCAGATGAAGAGACCTGCAATATGAGATTTTGATTAATCTCTTTCTAACCCTCCAAACAAATAGTAAAATGAAATTAAACATGATAGAAAAAGTTCAGGCTCACAAGAAGTAGAAGCCGGCGACCAGATTTGTCTGCCAACCACAAAGTTAAAGTGGTAGCAAGAACCTGAACAGCACCAACTCCAAATGTAGCAACGCCACTCGAAGTAATTCCTGTTTAATGTGTTGAAATGATGAGAATAAAGCATAATTTATCAACCTGCTTTTAGTAAATTTCAATTAATCTATTCACTAATTCTATCTCATGGTTTATGACACTGAAAATGGTATAGTGAGGTGATATAAACTTCTTAAGAAGCACTTAGGGAAAAAAACATTAGAAGAATCTTAAGGACTATTGAGTTTTGTAAAGAGTAGCTTCTAGTATAAATTTTATGATGAATCTAAATTTTTTCAGAAGCTCCCTCTTTTAGTTTCTCAACAAACATTTATAAGCTTATAAGGACTTCTCTGTAAGTGAAGAATCTTAAAAAATGATTTTAATTGAGAAGCTCACAGTAAAAGCTAATCCAAATTGGGCTTATTGAAAATCATACAAAACATGATAGTATCAACTTTAGTCAAAATGTTAAATAATTATTTCTCTAATATTGCTCCTAGTAAATGACTTGAGAATATTTATAAGACATCAGTACATCATACCAGCATTTTGGAAGATGGTACTAGAATAAAAAAGAACACCATTAATTCCAGAAAGCTGTTGCAAAACAAGCAGTCCAATTCCAATCTACATTATATGAGTCAGAGTTAGTATAATCTGGTTAGGCTCTGATGGTATGCAACCAATGCTTCTAGAAAAAACAAGTTACCATTAAAGGAAGCCAATATCTTCTTTGCTTGAGTTCTGAGAATCGAACGGTAGATCTTCTGTTTGACGATGCAACAGCAGTCTGAATGAAATGACACTCATAGATACACATTAAATTGCAATAAAAATTTAGACATCATGAAATATGGCTATATAAGGGACATGCAATGCAAAAAGTTTTTGAAAAACAAAAAGAATGTTAATTATCACCTTAATTTCATTGACTTCAACAGAAATATCAGTCTCGAAACCTCTAAGCACTTGCAAGGAATTTTCAAATTCTTCTGTCATTCCCATTTTTGCCTGTAATCAGCAAATCAAATTAACTTTTCATCACATTTTTACATATTCAATGACAATTGAAGCTTGATAATACTGATTCACAAAGCTTACTAGCCATCTTGGAGACTCAGGAATGAAGAATAGGCCAGGTATCAATATTGTACAAGGTATAATTCCTGCAAGAGTAGATCACAAAAGTTGCTTAGTGTAAATTTTCTAACAAAACATTTAAGTCAGCTTTATGTAGTAATGCTGGAAAATCAACATGTCTTCTGTCCAAATTTAGTTTTAAGACATTTGATAGTTATCACTTACCAACCAGAAACATGAATCCATCCATTTAAAAATAGGTATTAATTTACTAATTCAATGAAATCTTATAGTATATAGCTGTATAAACTATTACCTAAAATTGCAAGGAATCTCCATTCAACAAAAAGTCCTAGCAGATAAGCCAGCATAATTCCAATGGTGACAGAAAGCTATGCAGAAAACAAAAATATAGAATAAATGTAACTAATTTATCAATATCTAGCATCAAAATACCAGTTTAATACTAATTAATCTTAGTGGTATCAAAATCAACCAACCTGGTTAACTGAAACCAAAGTTCCCCTCAAGTTTTGAGGTGCTATCTCTGCTATATATACTGGCACCTATATGAATTTGAAAACAAACTAGTTATATCTTCTCACATAACTTAATCACACACTAACAAAAGTCTAAACATTTTGAAACTAAAAATAATTTTGATGCACTGCGTTGGAAAACTTTTTATATTGTGAGTCAATCGCAAACCATCATTTGTATGAAAGTTAAATTAGATATGACAAATAAAACTTTTTTAACTATCAAACTGTTATGATTGAGTGACACCGTAAAATAAAAAATTATTTATGCAAATAAATTAAATCCTTTTAGATTACCGTGTAAGATATTATTCCAACGCCAAACCCTTCCAACAACCTTCCCATATATAGAAAAGAAGTATCCTGGAAGATGCAAAACATGTTAAGAAGACCAAAATCAGGATAATAAGAACTTAAACTAAATTGAGGAAAAATTAAAATGATCCAAACTCACATTTGCAAAAGAGATGAACAACCAACCAATAATATTAGGAATGGATGCAATCATCAAAGACTGCAAATTTAGACAATGAATATTGTAAGTAAATGAAAAACAAAAAACCAAATAATATACAATTTAATACATGAAAAGAGAAAAAGGGGTTACCCCTTTGCGCCCTATATACTCAGCAATCTGACCACTAGCTATTGCTCCAACCATGGCACCAACATTTGACAAAGAACCAAACAAAGAGAACTAGCCAATAAAAACAAAAACAAAACAAATGAGGATATGAAAAAAAAACAGAACATCATGACAATGATGATGTGTGTTTCATGTTTTGAGTCAAAATCAATCTTATATCTTATTAACATTCAAACATAATGTATTTACCACTTCTAATATATGATCATAATTTACATACCTCAGAAACTGAGAGACCAAGATCAGTGATTATAGCTGATTGTGTAGGTGATGTATACCCTGCCTGCAAGAAATGATCATTAATAATAATAATAAAGGTTTGTTTTAATGAATTTTTGAAAAAATATTGAGAAAGAAAAGAGAGAAAAAAGTAAATAAATAAAATTTAATGTGATACCGTAAAACCAAACTGAATTGGACCCAAAGCAACAATGAGAACACAAGCAATGACAGAAATTGAAGAGTCACGAATGGCTTGAGTTGACCCAAACAAACTTGTCTGTCTATCACTAATACGATACCAACTTCCTGTGTGTAGAAATGGCTTCTTCAGATCCCTTCCTTCTTCATTTTCTTTCCTCAAACTCATGCTTAATTGCTATCTACACCTACCCTTTTCTTCTATTTGCCAAATTTTCTTAACACAAACAACACAATAACTATGGACAGAGATTTTGTGTGTTATGTTTGACTTTAATATCATATATCTTATGTTTGGTAGAGAGATTACAGCTATTGCTTAATTGTAAAAGACACACAAAATAGCATTACAATCTAGCTATATATAAATAGACATATTACTTAACGTGGCTACATGCATTATTAGTTCATTCTTATCCATTTTTTGATAATCCACATATATAGAGCAATTCCTTAAATGAATTACATTCATTATAAATAGCATTCACAGTTAAAAAATTGCTTTAATATTATATTTGAATTTTTTGATTGGTTGTATTTAGAACTTAAGTTGCATGCACGTTTAAATTAAATTGTTAATTAGATACATCAATATTTTAATTATAATTTTTTATTATATTTTATTTCATAATAATATATTAAAGATTAATAGATAATATGATGATGAGGATTTTGATTTTAAAGGTATGTTAGAAGAGTAATAATAAATGTAATTAACCAATATTGACTTTTCTTTTGTTTTTTTTTTTTTTTTTGAATTAATCAATATTGACTTTGAATGTCATTTGAATGAACCTTTCCATTTTGAATATTTTAAACTTTTATTAGCTTTTTGAGGTAAAGTTTTGTTAGTTAACGGTAATTGAAAAAGGTCTTCACTAATATATCCATAATCGTTTTTTAACCATTTAATTTAATGTCATGTATTTCATTCTTTCTAAGTATATCATATGGTAAAATGTGTCCTTAATTATTTTATTTTAAATATATGCTACTAATTTATTTTGGAAGATAAATATCGATAAATACATTTAAGAGTTTAATTGACATGCACGGTTGACAACATAAAAAAATTTGAATTGTGAATACATAAAGAATCATTCATGGAAATAATTTTTAAAAAATTTTGAATGGTAAACATATAAAGAATCATTCATGAAAATAATTTTAAAAGTAGTTGTAATAAAAATCAAATATTTATAATAATTTAACAGTTGCGATTGCTTGATAATATAAACTTTTTGACATTGTAAAGACTTTTTACAATGTCAATGTATATAAATTAAATTCATACATATACAACAATTTAGTAATAATAATCATACTCGTACATATTTCTTCTTAGTATATATAGAGAGTTTAAAGGTACTCCACTAAAAGTGTAAAATTATTTTATATTGTGGTAAGGGGGAATGATAGATGAGATAGCATTGGCTACCCCTTTTTTAATAAGTTTATATATTTTTATATTTAGTTACTTCATTTTTTTTCAATAAAGTGGTATGTTTTTTAAAATTTAGTCACCCCGTTATTTGTTAAAAATTAGAAGAAACAAGACAATTTTAAAACATTTGATTGATAAATTTATGGTCTTATTTTGACTCTTTTAATATTTACAATAATTACAAATTGAGTTGTGTCAGCAATAAAAATCATAAAAATAAGACTCATAAATAAAAACGGGTGGTGTATTTTTTGCAAGTCTATTTTGTTCCTTTATTTTTGTGCTCCTCATAAAATTATGGCTAGCTTGTCGTCTAATTATAATCATTCAATATATCACATCATACTAACAATGCATCTTCTCTAGATCAATATATATAAAGATGATGAATCAAATTACATCTTAGAGTTACATTTATTTTATAACATCGTGTTAAATAATTTTTTTTTTTAAATCAATCGTTCGATTGAAAGCTAATATTGTATATATTATATATAAATTTTAACTTTTTAATTTATAGTCATTTATTATATCATTAAGATGTGTCAACATTGATGTTAAATATAATTATAGTGTTGAAGTTGATTTTAGAAATGTTGATGAGAAATTTTAACGAATGTGTTTAAAAAATATTTATAATTGTTATTATAACTCCTTTGGTGTAATTTGATGTATACAAGGATTATACTTCCAAAATTTTGAAAATTTCTAAAGTTTCTAATTCTAAAAAATTTCAAAATATTATATATTTAGAAAGTTTCAAAAGTTTCTAAATTTAGAAAATTTCTATTTTGAAAGTTTTAGAATTCTAAAAAATTTGAAAAAAAATATATTTTAAAAGTTTAAAAAATTCGAATGCACTTACTTTTTTTATTTAAAAAAATTATAAATATTCAAAAGTTATAGTGAATTCTTTAAAGTTTCAAAAGATGATTTGAAAAAATAACTAAAAAAATTGAAAATTTCATAAAATAATATAATTGTATTTTTACGTTAATTGAGAGGTGACATGTAGGGATGGGAATAGGCTAGGTCTGACCTACTTATGGTTTGGTCTGGTCTAGCCTATTTAATAAAAAGATTAGGCTCAAGCTATTTTTAAAGCATATTTATTTAAATAGGTCAGACTCAAGCTTATAAAAAAAGTCTATTAGGTCTGACAGACCGACCTATATATATTTTATTATTTATTAATGTTATTTTTTGTTATTATATTAGTAATAATATTTTCTATTTTAAATTCTATCAATTACACAATAACTCCGTGGTCATTTCATATTCGGTTGTCGTTCCATATTTGGTGTCCATATACGGTAATCATTCAATTAGTCAATCACTCAGTAATTGTTCTATATTTGTTTGAGAGGTAATAGTAGGTGTGTTTCTTTCAGAAAAAAAAAATCTATTCTTTGAAATCAAAAATTATTTTTTAGGGTTTAAAAGATGTTTGTTTCAGATTTTTTTAAAAATTATTTTGATAGAAAAATTATTTTTTGTTTAATATATATAGATATGTACATTGATATTGGTATATGGAGAGCATCGTGTGGTATGAGTAGAACATTTAAATTTTTTAATGTGAATAAGGCTTTTAAATAAGCTTCCAGGTCAGGCCAGACTTTTAAAAATGTCAGGTCAGGCCGGAAAAAAAAGCCTATGATAAACCGTAGGTCAGACTTATGCCTAAAAAATTAATCGTAAGTCAGACTTAAGTCTTTCAAAGTCTGACCTGACTTGATCTATTCTCACCCCTAATGACATGATTAGATATGGAGGTACAATGTACAATACTCGTTAATTATTTAGTATAAAAATTGAACTCAAAACCAATTAACTTTTCAGTTCATCATTTATTCACCCAACCACTAATTTTATGACATACTATCACTCATCCTTTTCTAGAAGGCTTCCTGCTCCAAGTCAAATTATTTCATTACAAGTAAATTAAATGGCAATTAAAAATCAAATAGATAAATAAAATTTGAAAGACAAAAGTAAAACCTGCGCTAAAAAGGTAAAAAGTAAATAATAAGTAGACAAAAAAAAAAGGTGGAAATATCAGAATATGCATGAAATATTTTAGGAATCGCTATACAATGTTATTCTAAAAGGTATTTAAAGTTTGTTAAAAAAAGTAAATTTAAATATTTGATTTGTCGGAAGTTTACATATTTCTGATTTCCATTCTTGTAAATTTGTTTTCTTCAACTTATAAATTTAATTTAATTTTAAAACTTAAAAAAGGTTTATTTCGTAAAAAAAAGGATTATATTTTGACATTTCAATAGTTGATATGTTAAATATTTGAGTAGATACATTTATGATAATTAAATCAAAAATTCTGAAATTTACAAAACCTAAAATCTAAAATCTCACTTCTTCTTCTTCTCTTTTGTGCAACATAAAATTCTAACTATTCTAAAATATTCATCCACTTCTTCTTTCTTCAACTATTGTATAATATCTGTCTGCAATAAACACAACTCGTTTTCAATTATTTAAATGTGACAGTAAAAAAATAATAAATATATTTATCTCTAACACTAATGAAAACGTTAAGCAGCGATTTTGAATCTGTCCTCATTGAAATGTGAGTAATTTTTCTTAAATACGTGATATTTATATTTATTCTTTGTAATTATAGTTTACTATTACTAATTTTAATGTTTAATTTTTTTATTTTTGTTTGTAGAACAAGGAGAAATAGAGAAAGAAGAGTCATTTTATTTTTATTTTAATTTGTTCTTTATGACTTTGGATTGAAGGACTAAAACACAACACTTTTAATTTAAGTCTATTTATTTTTTCATTTAATTTTTAATCAGTTTGATTGCATTTTTTTTATTATTTAATTAATTAACAATAATCACCCATCGAACTGATGACATGACATTCATCCATATAAACTCTTTTTTTTACAACAACTAAATAAGTGGAAATAATTTTAAAATTAAATTGAATTTAAAGGTTTAATTGAAAAGATGCAAATATTTAAATCAAAAATATTAAAAGTACAAATATAAATTAGACAAAATTACTAATAGGACATAAATACAAATAATGGTTTAAGAGTATTCCTAAAATAGACATTTGTATTTCATAAACTGCATGGACTAATAATGGCAAGGAAAAAAATATCATTGATTATATTAATTTGCATATTTAATTTTTAATCAATTTTTAAATACAGTTACTACTAAAACTGAGTTACGACATGGGGACCCTTAATTCCAACTTATCTCTAAAAAGTTGTAGGAAAATTATGCTACCTCCGTCCAAAGACTCATTTGTAAAAATTAATAATTATTTTAAAATAAATGACAATTTTAATTTTTAAACAAAATATTTTTTTTTATTTTTAATTTTATCCCATAATTAATACTGCTTGCATCACTTCTAAACTTACATTGTCTACTTTGTACTAATGTTAATAGTGAATAAACCAACAATCAATAATAGTAATTTAGTAAAAATATATTTTTTTTTCTTTTATTTATTCATTTTTAATTTTATCCCATAATTAATACTGCTTGCATCACTTCTAAACTTACATTGTCTACTTTGTACTAATGTTAATAGTGAATAAACCAACAATCAATAATAGTAATTTAGTAAAAATATATTTTTTTTTCTTTTATTTATTCATTTTTAATTTTATCCCATAATTAATACTGCTTGCATCACTTCTAAACTTACATTGTCTACTTTGTACTAATGTTAATAGTGAATAAACCAACAATCAATAATAGTAATTTAGTAAAAATATATTTTTTTTTCTTTTATTTATTCATTTTTAATTTTATCCCATAATTAATACTGCTTGCATCACTTCTAAACTTACATTGTCTACTTTGTACTAATGTTAATAGTGAATAAACCAACAATCAATAATAGTAATTTAGTAAAAATATATTTTTTTTTCTCTTTTATTTATTCATTTCTTTTAAGTACAAAATGTTAAAATAATTCATTCATTATAAGGTGATGTAGTAATATATAAGAATATTATTAATTAATTATTTAAAGGGACATTAATGATACATAAGAATAAGGATTTTACATGAAAGTAGTAAATAAATATATACTCCTTGATCTCTAATTATAATACTCTCTATATTTTTTATTATAAAAAAATTTAACCAATTGCAAGTTTATTAAGAAAATCAAGTAAAGTTAATAAATTTTTTTTTTGGATTTAATAAAAAAAAACATATGTATATTTACAAAAATATTGGTAATGAGTCAAAAAAGAAACCAGAAAGTTTTTCATTAATATTATTCCACAAATGTATAAAAGATGGTTGAAAAAAATCTAACGAAGGATATTATAGAAATGGTAAAATTAAAAATTAAAAAATTAGTAAAATATAAAAACATTAATATAAATTAAAGTAGACACTTCTTTTGACTCTTTTTTGTCCTTAATTAAATTTAAGACATTTTACCAGCTTATAGATATATTAATTATTTTTTTACTAAACACTATATATCTTATTAATATTATCTACGTGTCATGAAATATAAAAAATTAATAATAAATATATTTATACACAAAGGATAATTTCTTAATAATCAAACATAAATTAAACACACCAATTACGGTATCAATTTTTTTGAATATATGTAATTAATATAATACGATTTTATAAATAAGAACAAATAGTGTAGTTTGCGAGAAGTGATATTTGTCTTAAAGTTTTATTTATTTTCAGTTAGATTATTTATTTAATAATTTTAATATAAACATTTTTCTTACATATTACTCATTAGTATAATTTATAACCATCTAAAATTTATATTTCTATATTATTTTATTACAATTAGTGACTAGCTAGTAACTTTTTTTTAGACAAATATCTTCTTAGTATAGTTGTAGAGATTAATTCCTCTCCAACATTTTGTTTGAAGAATCCTCTTTAACAAACGTTGTTTAGTCATGAGTGAATCTACCTACAAATTGTTTTGTTTTATAGTTGACCTCCATACCAATGAGATTTATTATTCTACTTGAAATATATTTATATTTTAATTCTTTATCAGCATAAATTACAGTTATTATAAATTATATTTTTTAATTTTTTGTTTTATTAAATTTACTACTTTTTATATATATGATATTATCATGTAGTTACTTTGTTGAATAACTTTGTATGTAACTTATTTTGAATTTGTTTTACCTAATTAACTTATTTAGCTAGGTTTAATTGTATGATAAAAAAAAATTTAAAATCTTAATTTTATCTAAGTAGTTTTTTTGATACAGATTAGTATTTTTTTTAGTATTTATTATGTTATCACCTTATTAATTTAATGATTATTTTGATATTTGGAAATTGGTATTTTCTTTTAAAAATTATAAAATCTACATGTAAATTGATCACTTTAGTATTAAAATAAATGGAACAACATATATTATAAATAAAAATATAATACATAAAATGAATATTTTCATGAAGCCAATAGATAAAATTTAATTCACGGAAACTATGATTTATTTATTATCACAGTTTGACTATTTTTTTAGTTTATTATCAATCTATATATTTTATATACACACACACACGATAATTTCCAATAGAAAATTTTATTGCGTACCTTCAAATTTATACTCTACCCGACGATTTAATAAAATCCGAATTTAACTTTTTGCTTATAAATAAATAAATAAATTTTATGTTTTGTATTACATATTTTTTGTTATACAAAAGTGTTTTGAAAACATAAAAATATATATTTTTTATTTTGAAAATGAAAATTTGATATACAAAAGTTAAAATTTTCAGTCTTATTTGTATATTAGAAAACTTAAAAAAAAATTCTAATATATAAAATTCGATTTTTTAAAACACATTTGTATATTGTAAAATATTTCAAAAAAAAAATCCCACACTCGAATTTAATTTAGTGGACTAGAAACAAAAGGCTTTTTTAAAAAAAATAATATATAAAATATGTAGTTTATAGAAAATGTGGGACAAGAATATGAATGTGAAGTTAGAGGGTAAAATTTTCTCTTCAATATTCAATGCAACTAGCTTTCTCAATTTTTTAAATTAATAAAAAGGGCTTTTACATTAAAAGATGTATGGGCATCTAGATCTATTGTGATTCGCGTGCTTTTTATAAAAATAATTAATGTGATTCGCGTGTTTTTAAGTATATTTTAATTCGAACAATGTGATGTTATTAATTTGGCTAAATATAAATATAAATATTTTCAAAACACGTTTACGAATATGATAATGGAAGATCACCTTCCAAGAAAAGATATAATTTTTGTTTGCCAAGGCAAAGAAAACGAATAATCACGACTTCTTAAATTATTTATTTGACTATGTTTATTTTTTGTTATATATAATTGGATGATGTTATAAAGAGTTTTTATATTATTTGAAAGTTTAAAATGAACTTTTATATTTTTATGGTTTCTATTGTAGAAAAAATATATATACATGAATTATATAAAATCACTTATATGAGATAACAAAAGTCTCTTTTAATTGTAACAAAAAATCTTAAGTTCAAAATTTATGTTCACAAAATTAAAATACATTAATTATTGTGTTTATTTATTTTATGGGTCATGTTAACCAAAAAATTAAATAAAAAAAATATTTGAGTTGAAGATATCATTTATTTACAATTCCAAAATATGATATGTATAATTTCCAATTAATTTCTTTATCATCTAACAAATTAAAAAAGGGAAATGATAAATAGTAAAAAAATACAAATAATAAAAAAATACAAATAATAAAAATATACGAAATTATAAAAATAGTTTTTTTATTGCCATTCCAATATTTTTTATTAAATATAAAAATAATTATTTAAATGACATCCAATAAACTGATAAGTCATCATTATTATATTTATAAAAAAAATATTTTGTATTAAATAATATTACTCATTATAAAATTAAACACAATTGTTTTTAAAAATTGGAGATAAATCCCTACATGAACAAACGATATAGTACCATAAATATACTCAGTAACAAGGAGCACCAACTCAACCATCAAGAATATACTCAGGAAAAAAATGGATTACGACGTTAAGTTTGGATCACCAAGGTTTAGCAAGAAGGGGTGGAAATATGATGAGATCTTATTTTCAACGTTTAAATAGGTCAGTTTTATTTATTTATTTTTTTTTTAAGTTTGAGTTTGGTCTATTATATATTAAAAAATAGATTTGTACTTTTAGTATAATTTATAAAAAGAATATTTTGAGTATCTTTAAAAAAGTTAACATATTAATCAAAAAATTAAATTTTGTTGAGATAGAACCATGTCATCCATTTTTTTCAACTTTTTGTTTTGAAAATATGATGTATATATGAATAATAATTATAAATAACATAAAATAATAAAATATAAATATTTAATTTATAGTACACAAATTTTGGGAGACAATAATAAGCATACACGTCGGAGAGTGATAACAAATTATGGTTAAAAATTATAATAAAAATCTTTTATTACATTAATATACAAAGTTTTTTCTAAAGAGATAAAATAAATAATATTTGTTATAAAAATATGATGAATTTTTTATTTTATTATTATTAATTATATATAAATATTATATTTTAGTTACATACATATATGTGAACATGTCATGCATTGCAAATTTTGTAGAGAGTTTGAGTATCACATTTTTAAATAAATAAAAAAATTTAAAAAATTGAGCATGATATTTCAACTAAATAGATTAAACCGAATTAAACTTTTATTTGATTGAATTATAGACTTCTTTCAGATAACTTGACTTATTCCCAACCCTAATATTAGACAATTTATTTTTATTAAAATATAGAAGTTTTAGTATATATAAACAATTTTAGTGAAATAAGTGGTTGATTTAGAAAACATATTTATGAACATTTAATATAATAACGGAATAAATGTCAATACACATGAACGTTTTAAATTTGTCCACATCACTGTCAAAACAAAAGTGTAGTGCAGTGCTCACAAAGATATATTTAATTTGTCTCATTTAAATGTTTAATTCGAGTTGTGCATAGTTTTTAATAAAATATGATTAGTTAATTCAATTGTAAAATAATTTTTATTTATTCAAATGTAATTGTTAATTGTATATAGTGAATACATTTAATGAATTGAGATGCAATAAATAAGGGTGTATGTATAATTAGTGTTATATTGATATTATAAGAGTGACAAATAAAAATAAAAATAAACAATTGGAAATGGGGATGTATCTAGTGAGATGTTTAGGGTTTATACTAGTTCGATCGTCATTATTAAGGGGATCTTTATTAGTTTATTTTCTTCTACTTATTGATATACTTAAATTCAGCGAATAGTCCTATATGAAGTTGGGTTTAAACACGAGTATTTGGACGTGCATATGGATACAAGTCGTGGCGGAGTTTGACTAAAAAGTCTTAGACGACCGACATAAAATTATAATATGTATAAATCAAATATGCAAATAATATTATATAACAAAAAAATAGGTTGTAATAAGCACACAAAGTGAAGTATCAAATAATTTAACTACATAACTTAAGAAAACCTTAAATTAATGTTTTACGCTCTTTAATTAATTTGAAATCATCAATAATAGACTTAAAACTGCAAAACAAATAGTTGCATTCTAAATCTAAAGAGTTGCATTCTAAAATAGACAACCATTATTTATGTTTCTTTATTCTAAATCAGCAAAATTAGCAATTTAGGAAACAAAATCAGCAAACAGACAACCATCATTCTAAATTTGTCGTATATCTTATTCAATAAATCAACCAATTTATGAAACATAAATCAGCAAAAAAAACATATAAATAAGCAACAAAAATCAGCACAAATATTCTAAATGGACAAAAATTAGCACAAACATTCTAAACTAGCAACAAAAATCAACAACAATAATCAGCAAATCAACACAAACACCTTGTATGCAACAAAAATCAGCACAAACATCTTGTTCAAACACCTTGTTCAGTAAATCAGCAAGATCTGAACCTTTTGAGTTTTGACAATGAATGGCCGAGGTGAGGAGAGGCAGCAGTAGCGGCACAACAGGAGAGAAAGGAAGAGAGAGCAGCAGCGGCACGACGCAACATGAGAGAGAGTATACTGATTTAGGATTTTAGGTATCATTATAATTTTGTAATTTTAATAAAGACATTTTTTATATTTTACCTATCTTTTTTTTTTGTGGTCGCGAGCCACTTGTCATAATTGCAAGATCCGCCCCTAGATACAAGAACTAAAATTCAATATGACAATGCATGGTTGGTCTCGTGCGCCACACAACCATCATATATTATGACATAACCTACCATGATCTCAGTTTTCAATTAATCAAACTCACACAAAGTTATCGTTCACTCCATATAACATCTACTAGTAGGAAACTGACAATGATACGTGACACCCAAATAGACATACCCTCAATCCAATCACATCAAGACAATTATATATATAAATCATATCAAATGAGATGAATTTTACAATTAGAGAGCGAGATAGTTAAATCTTGACCATACAACCATATATAGATAATAAATCATATCAAATGAGATGAATTTTACAATTAGAGAGCGAGATAGTTAAATCTTAACCATACAACCATATATAGATAATCCCAATTGAGAGTTATTTAAGTGACATATAATCATTTAAAAAAGTTACATGACTTTTTCTTCTAATCTTAATCATCTATATATAATTGTGTGGTCAAGATCATTTGATTATTTCACTATCTTATTATAAAACTCATATCAATTGATATGTTTCACACACACACACACACACACACACACACACACACATATATATATATATATATATATATATATATAATAAAGGGTAGGTATAACAATTATAAAATTCTTGCTTTTTTTTTACAACTCAATACAGCAAAGGGGGATAAAAAAATTATATTATTTTTTACTCAACAAAAGATTACATTTAAATCATTAAAACATAGACTGAATTATTCTAATTAATATATTGATTGTTCTAAAACAGACTTATTAATCTTTCATTGATTAAATAAGTTTTTTATTTCTATAAATATATCAAATTTTATTTTTTGTCTTATAAAGTTTTTCTTCAAATAATTTCTCTCAAATTTTTTATCAACAATTTTGATCATTAATTAATGTGTATTATTTGAATTTTTGAATTATATTTCAACCATTTTTAAAATATTATAATAATCTCTCTTACATAAATTTAATTTTTTTAACAAATAATAAATTAAATATAAATTTTTAAGTACTTATAATTTAAAAATCATATTTAATTTATCTATTGTTAAAATTTTTAAATATTTGCGAAATAAATTATTATAATATTTTGAACAATGGTTGCAAAATATCATTCAAAAATTTATTTGAATTGATTTAAAAACATTGATTAAAGTTGTTGATAAAAAATATTTGAGAGACTATTATTAAAATAAAATTTGTAGAAGAATTAAAAACAAAATAATATAAACTTATTAATTCATTTTTTATCACAGACAAAACACATCGTTTTAAGTTTCATGAAAGTAACATTCCATCTTAATTATTTAAATATTCATATTTCCCCGTATTCTTTCCATCTTTTTTTGTTCCCGGGTGCACATTTTCCATCATCTCCTAAATTTGTTTTTGCCATGATCATTAAGTAGTTTAGTGTATCTTATGGTGACAGTGGGTGTGTCGTGTGTGGTTGGACTATTTATAGGATTTGTTTTTGATTTTTGGTGGTTTAAGTTTTTTTTTTGTTAGTGTGTTGAAGAAAAGGAAGGGCTTAAATTAGAGCTAAAATTAGGAATTGATGAATGAAATTAGAAGTTTAAGGGCATGTTTAATTCAATTTTGATTTTTGGTTTAAAAAACTATTTTTAAGAAGAAAATAAAAATTCATTTGGCAATTCTGTTTTTAAATCCGTTTTATTTTAGATATGAGAAAAATGAAATTTTTTTATATGATTGACTTGTTTTCAAAATGTTTTAAAAAGAAAAAAAGAAAAAAATTGTTTGGTAATTACTTTAAAAAAAATGTAATTTCAAGTGAATTTTCAAGAAAATGTTAATAACTTGGTAATATTGTATAATAATTTGGTAAAAATGATGTATATTTTTATTAAAAGTTATCAACCAACAATAAAAAAATGAAATATATTTAAAATCAAAAATAAAATAATCTTCAATATATTAATTAAATTAATTTATGTTTTTAAAATTTATAATTTGACTAAATTACATGTTTGACCCTTCTTGATTAAATTATATTTTTGATATATTAATTAATTTAAATTTTATTTTGATCTATTAATTTATTTTTTCTTTTTATTTTGGTCTCTTAAATTATAAATGTTAGGTATTTTAGTCCTTCAAGTTATTGTCGTTTTGTTTTAGGTCTCTTAAGTTATAAATATAAATCATTTTGATCTCTTTAATTATAAAATGATACATTTTTATTTCTTTTAGGTTATTTTTATATTTCCCTTTGATTGCCTAAGTTTTATTTATTTGATTTTGATCCCTTAAATTACAAATATTAAACGTTTTATTATTTTAAATTATTTTCATTTTAATAGCGACTAATATTATAACTTAAAGAACCAAAGTGTTTATTTTTTACAATTTAAGAGAACAAATATGTAATTTAACCATATTTAAAATATAAAAAAATCACATAATAAAAACATAAAACAATTGTTATTTTAGGAAAACATGAGATAGTAAAAACATATCTGAATGCTCATGTGAGTAAACAAGAAATATAAATTTATCAAACTCTATAAGATAGTAATACACTATTTAAAAATATATTCAAAGATCTCTAATCCTAATTATTTCCTCTCCTTTTATAGTCCAATGAATAAAAATCAAATAGTGAACTTGAAGGAGTATATGGGTGGATGGTAAAAGACAACTCATCACATTTATTTCGGAGTTGAAATTTCTTGGTTTAAATTGACATTTTCAGAAGATGATTGTGAAGAAAAGAAGATGAAGATTTAGGAAAGATGGTTTTAATTATTATTTTTATTTAATAGTATTGAAAGTCGTCGCATAAAACCATAAGGAACACATGTGTATTCTTTAATAGAATGAGTTAAAATAGTAATAATACACATATTTTATGACTTATTCCACTTTAGTGTTAACGATAAACTTACAAGATTAAACTAATATTTTTGAAAATTTTAAAGAACCACTAGATATATTTTACCTTTTATTATAAGAACATCAACAGACTGAAACAACAGTATAATGTATTCAAAGTTGACCATCTAAGAAAAATTTATATTCATAATTACAAATAGAAAAAAAAAATCACCGAATCAGATTATATATTAATCAATAAATCATCAAAATATGTTCATTAAAAAATAAATCAAGATTTTTCTAAAATGTTTTCTTTAATTTTTAGTGGTCACAGTGTTTTCTATTGGTAATTTTAATTCCTTAAAATCAAAATAAATAGAGGTTTTATGTTGCACCAAAAAAAATTGAGGTTTTGAACATTAAAAATTTAATTTAATAGTAAGAAGACAATTATTCTGAATTTGTTGACATATTCCTTCTTTTTATGTAAACGGCTTTAACTTTATAAATCAATTTATTTTACTTAATTGAATAAATTAATGTAATTTTTTAATAAAAAAATATATTTAAACAAAATATTAATTATAATATACCACCATAATTAAACCGTAGATGACTTAGATGCAACATTCCTCTCTAAAAATAACTATATAACCACAAATTAATTACGTGTCTCATTTATTATTATTGTTACATTGTTATGCCATTACTTTATTGTTTATCTCCCTCATCCACTAGATATATCTAATTAAGGATCCATAGATTTAGTTGAGAGATTGTTGTAGAAACATTTGATGGAGAAGATCCAGATTCGTTGCATATGCTTGTCAATGGGAATAATTTGTTGGATTTCACACATTGTTATTTTAATTATAAAGTAAGCGTTTGTGAAAAAATATTGGACATAATAATTTACTGTAAAGGCTTAATCTACACGACACTAATTAAGTATACACATATATAACACATTAATGTATAACTAAATAAACAAATATTTATCTCATGCTTTAGGTGATGCTGCATTGGGTGCAGGTGATGGTGCCCTTAAAGGTGCATTGGTTGGTGCTTTTAAGGATGCAAATTTTCTTGCTATATTTGTTGGTGACAATACAGGAGGATCAATAGGTGCATTTGTTGGTGTCAATTCAGGTGCTTCAATTGGAGCAAAATTTGGTGATTCTGTTGGTGAATTCTCTGGTGACTCCACTTCATCCTCTTCATCATCAGGTAAATTTGCTGGTGCTTCTACTGGTGCTTGATTTCCTCTGTTTGTTTCCTCACTGATTTTTGTTCATAACACCAATCACATTTAGTTTCTCATAAATTGAACACTTTAATCTTATATACCAACATCATTAATTTTTTGTCTTCTTTTTTTATTACAAGAGCATTTTAATGTTTATTTTTAATTTTCTTTTGTGTATCACCCAAATGCTTATAATATACATTAAAACAATATTGAAAGTGTTATCAAAATGTATCATGACATTTTTTTAAAAACTTTTACATAGAGTTGATTATATATCCATCCTTAAATTTAATATCTTTCAATATAAATGTCTGAAATTTGAATCTCCTATATTAGTTATATTAGTTGTATGGTGTAATAGTTGTAGGAACTATTAGATTAAAGAGAAAATCTAACGAACTCTACAATATAAACTATACGTTAAAACTAATATAAGAAATCTACATAAAAGAGTCTTAAACCAAATGCAGATGATTCATTTTGCGAAATTACTAAAAAAGAATGGTTCGCACGATCTTACCCGTCCGCTTCTTCTACCCATCCAACCAAGGAATTAGGCCCATCACCCAAAGCTTCTATAGCAACTTGTTCAATAGCTTCATCTTCCAAAACACTTTGAGCTTCATTCAATGTATCTTGAGGGATACCAGATTGTTTGGCTTGGTCTATTAAACTTTGCCATGGATCTTCTTCACACAAAACTGAATAGTGTGACAACACCACCAATGTAAATACCAAATGAAATGATATCTCTGTCGCCATTTTTTCCTTCATTATAATTAATTAATAGTTAATCTTATATTGTTGAAGAAACACACATTAACAATTGTATTGTGATAGTTTGCAATAATATGAAGTGCAAATTTCTTTGGTTGAAATTTCTTTGTTATAATTATATAGTGCGAAGCGAAGTATAATTGGTTTCACAATTAAATTAAAATGGGATTCACACAAGTGTTAAGTAGTTTTTGGTTATATCACATAATTTTTTTTGCTATATTTAAACAATTTTATGAATTTCATTGTCTAATGTTAGAACACTCAACTTATCGGCATCAACCATATAACAATGTTTGTCCTTCATTCGCGGCTTTGCTAATTACAAAGTAAGTGTATGTGGTTGTACACCATCATTAATTAAGATTTATCTTTCTTTTTTAAGAAAAGTAATATTTATTTTTTGTGTTAAAGACCGAACAATAATGGTTTAAATATAAAATCTTAATCGTTCAACATGTTACATCGTACAATACACTGTAAAATAATTTTAAATTATCGATGTATTACTTTTATTCTCGTTACATTTTAAAAGGATTGAAATAAATATTTAGTTAAAATATAAGTATATTAATTAAAACATATGATTTTTAAAATGAATAGTGTGTAAAAATGAGAGATATTAATTTGTTATGAATTTAGGCAATGTACTAATCTTAATATAAATGTTTAGTTCGGTTGTGGTGGCGCCATAACAAATCTTTGATTAATTCATATAAACGCGCGCAGTGTGCAGAACAGAGAGAGTGTAACGCCGGTAACATTCTTCAGTTCACCATGACGGACGGTCATCTCTTCAACAATATTACCCTCGGTGGCCGCGGCGGCACTGTAACTTTCTCTCTCTCTCTCTCTCTCTCTAGAATCTTCCATTTTTCACTTTTCTCAGTATCGGCGCTCTTTCCTTAAACCTTCTTTTCATTCCTCTTTCTTTCAACCCTAATTGTTTCTTTCAATCTTCTCTGACCTCTTCATTTCACTTCATATAGAAACTTTCGCTATTTTCTTCCCTTTTCAAATTCATAAACCCCCACGCTTAACTAGGGTTTTCCTCTCTATTTTAATTTATTTTTTATTTTTTATGATTTTTTTTCTTTCCTTTTATTTTTAAGTTCTAGTTGTTATTATTTTTGTGTAGAATATCATATATTTATTTTGTAAGTATGTTGGTAATTTTGCTTGTAGTGGCTAGTGTGGGAAATTTGGTTCCTATGCTCGAAACCCTAGGGCAGTGAGTTTTGTTTGAAAGAAATGGGAAGGTAGAAAGTATATAAACTGACGAAAAACAAAGTTAACCATGACTGAAGATGAGATAGTTCATTTTCAGCTGGATCATATTTTCGGATATACCACATTCACCAAGCATGTTCAACAGTGCAAAGTGTGTGATTTTTGGTCCAAATTTTATAGCTTCCAGCCTCAAACCTAGTTAACCAAAACTGTAGTGAGTGATTTCATTTGGTGTTATTATGTGCAATTTATTTAAATATACGTCTACTGTCTAGTAAGTGTTACATTGCCTGTTATAAGTCATGCCAAGGTTTTATCAATTTCATTGCGATTTTTATTTTAAAAATAGCAACGATTAGAGGAGAAAAATGAAAATTTTCTAGTAAATTTGTGAGTAGGTGACTGAAAATAGCAGTTGTTATCTATGACATTCATGTTCATATTATTGGGGTTGCAGAATCCGGGGCAGATAAAAATATATTCTGGAGGGATTTTATGGAAGAGACAGGGAGGTGGTAAATCAATTGATGTTGATAAGTCTGACATAATGGGCGTAACATGGATGAAGGTTCCGAGAACTAATCAACTTGGCGTTGAGATCAAAGATGGGTTGTACTACAAATTCACTGGTTTCCGTGATCAGGTAGCTCTCTGCCCTCCTGAATTTGCACTTACACATGTTTGGTGGACATAAAAGAATTCAATTATCTGTTTTGGTTTGTTATTTTTGTTCCTTTGGTTAGCACTTTGACTGATCTAAACATTGATAATTTAGACTTGAATTGCCATCAAATGCTGTTTCTTGTGTTGATATTTTTATTCTTATTTTGCAGGATGTTGTAAGCTTGACCAATTTTTTCCAAAACACCTTCGGAGTAACTGTTGAGGAGAAGCAGCTTTCTGTTACTGGGCGCAATTGGGGAGAAGTTGATCTAAATGGTTGGTGACCTTTACACAAATTGACTTTTGTATTTTAACTGATATTTCTCATACATCTCTCTTTGTCATCCTTACCTGCTATACCCTGATAAAGTTTATGTGTTTGGGGAAAAATAATGTTTGACATCATTAAAATGGTGGAGTATCATGAAGACATGGTAAGTACTATTTCAAGCAAGGGGCAACGGTTTACTATTTTCAAAGGAATTTAGTTTGTATTTGTAGTGCACTACATTTGTAAAGTGCACCGTAATTTCCTTATAAAAAGAAAGGCCAGGAACTTATGTGCTGTTGCCGTTCTTTTTACCCAATTTGAAGTTGGTTCTTTTTTAAGGTGCATGTCTAAAATGAATCTAAGCACCACTTCCTCCAATCTGGTAGTTACATCAAGTACAATTAAGAGTCAAAAGTTGCTTTTATACGGCTATACTACTAGTGGATGTCATTATGCTTCTATTTTCATTTCAGGAAATATGCTGGCTTTCATGGTTGGTTCGAAGCAAGCTTTTGAGGTGTCTTTAGCGGATGTCTCTCAAACACAACTTCAAGGGAAAAATGATGTGATCTTGGAGTTTCATGTGGATGACACAACTGGAGCAAATGAGGTATATCTGTATAGTCTTGTAATTTTTGAAGGGTTCAGAGCAACTTGCAGCTGGTTACAGGAAAACCTTTCTCATCTGAACTGGGGCTTGATTAGTATTGTAGGCTGCAGTTAATATGTTCATTTTGGAAGTGCGTTTTTTATGGTCTAATATTGTTTATGATATGATCTCAGAAAGATTCGTTGATGGAGATGAGTTTCCACGTACCAAGTTCCAACACCCAATTTGTTGGTGATGAAAATCGCCCCCCTGCTCAGGTGAGATTGTTTGTGACTTTAATAAATATCTTGTCATAAGAAATTCTAGGTGACTAACATTTGAATAATCTTTTTGGTATAAGGTTTTCCGTGATAAAATTATGTCTATGGCCGATGTTGGTGCTGGAGGAGAAGATGCTGTTGTTACATTTGAGGGTATTGCAATCCTTACACCAAGGTAATCTCTTCAATTGTACTTGCACAACATGTACCATTCAACTATTTTTAGCTTCTTATCAGTATGTTGTATGCTTCTGTTGCATTACACCCCTTTCAAGAAATAAATTAATCTCTATTAATAAAACTTATCTTTATTGTGCAGAGGACGGTACAGTGTTGAGTTACACCTATCATTCTTGCATCTTCAAGGACAGGCTAACGATTTCAAAATCCAGTATAGCAGCGTGGTTCGCCTATTTTTACTTCCTAAGGTTTATTTCCTAATCCTTTGCTTTAATATCACTGAAACTTATGCCTTAAAATTGATGCTTTTCTCTTGATTTGTTAAGTATACTGACAACTTCTCATGTATGCTGGCTGTATGTATTTGAAGTCTAATCAACCACATACATTCGTTATTATTAGTCTTGATCCCCCTATTCGGAAAGGACAGACTTTGTACCCTCATATTGTGATGCAGGTAATTGTTTACTTCATTGGTTTCTGGTTTACCAATTTACTTGATACATGTTTTGCTTGCTCCTGAACCTAACACCGTTTGCCCCTTTCTGTATAGTTTGAAACTGATTATGTGGTTGAAAGTGAATTGGCAATACATGAAGATCTTTATAACTCTAAGTACAAAGACAAGTTAGAGCTGTCTTACAAGGTATTGAATAAACTGTTGATAATTAGTTTATTGATATTTAACTCGAGATACTGCTACTCAAAGGTTGCTTGGGGAATGAAAAAAATCATATTTTAGTTTATCGGTTGGCGTGAGAATTTGGTAACTTTGGGTTATGCAATCATGCGATACGATAGCTGATACATTTCATTCACAATTCAATATTCAGGGGCTTATCCACGAAGTGTTCACCACAATATTACGTGGTTTGTCTGGGGCCAAAGTTACTAAGCCTGGAAAATTTAGGAGTTGTCAAGATGGATATGCAGTGAAATCATCTTTGAAAGCTGAAGATGGAATTTTGTATCCCCTCGAGAAGAGCTTCTTCTTTCTACCTAAACCTCCCACTCTTATTCTTCATGAAGAGGTAAAATCCAGCTGTAATTACTGATTATCAGATATTAGTTACTGGTTGACGTGCACCGACAATGCTAACTAATTAGAGGTTTTGATGGTTTCATCATTTCCTACTAGATTGACTATGTGGAATTTGAACGACATGCGGCTGGTGGTTCAAACATGCATTATTTTGACCTTCTTATCAGACTAAAATCTGAGCAAGAGCATCTCTTCCGTAATATTCAGAGAAATGAATACCACAATTTGTATGGTTTTATCAGGTAAGTAATAGCTAATTGCCAAAATTTACTACAACTAATTGTCTGTTACACAAGCAATTCACTTTTGGCTTGCACATGCAGTTCAAAGGGCTTGAAAATCATGAACTTAGGTGATGCCCAACCAACTGTTGGCGTGGCTAAGGTTCTTGAGAACGATGATGATGAAACTGTCGATCCACATCTCGAGCGCATTAGAAATGAAGCTGGTGGAGATGAAAGTGACGAGGAGGTGCTTAATCTGTTCTTGATATTGTTTTTATCCTCTTCTTTAGATCAAGAGTAGCTTTTGGTATATTTATGTTATAATTTAAGTGATTGAGGTAGCACTATATGTTTATATCCCACAACATTTGAATATATCTGGGACATGAACATGAAAATACATAAATGAGCTTTGAAGTTTACTGTTACATACATACATTTCAGTTTTGCATTCTTAAACTTGCATGCCTGTTATGCAGGCAAACTTTCTCTTTTTTATTTATCTTTTCCTTTCAGTTTATTATGCCATCTGTATTGCTTACTGTTGTGGTTATGTGCATTTGTTCTGTACTTCTATGCATGTCGTGTAAACATGTCTTATGGGGGGCTGCATGTAGCAGGATTTCCCTTAAGAATTTGTTTGCTTCTGTATATATTACTATTAATTGGGGGCTAATGTGTATAGGACGAAGATTTTGTTCTCGACAAGGATGATGAAGGTTCTCCTACTGATGATTCTGGGGGTGATGACTCTGATGCTAGCCAAAGTGGTGGCGAGACAGAGGCAAGTGATTTTATTTTATTTGCCTTTATTATCTTGATGTGCCTCACCTATACTCTTTAAATCTTTGGCGTCTCTGACACCTTAACAATGACCAATTTTCAGAAGCCTGCCAAGAAGGAACCAAAGAAGGATCTGCCTTCTAAGGCATCTACTTCTAAGAAGAAATCAAAAGATGCTGATGAAGATGGAGTGAAGAAGAAACAGAAGAAGAAAAAGGACCCAAATGCACCTAAGAGGGCACTGTCTGGTTTCATGTTCTTTTCTCAAATGGAAAGAGAGGTGCGTTTTATGTTGTACATATTAGTGACGTGGTTTTGGATTCAGTTGTGTGGGTTGGGAGTAGGGCTTGGGAGTACTCATTGCTTCCCTTCTGCATAGCTACTGAACCTTTTTGTTTGGGGTTTCAATTGGTTTGTAATCCTAATTTTGCTCTCAGTTATTTTGGGGGAGAAAGTCAAGTTTCTCTGGTGAATTTGTAAAGAATACCTATACAATTCCAGGTTATAGTCTTATAGATAATATGAGATCATCTGACAAACCTATAATTAATGGAAGTGAGCCCCAGAAGGTCCCAAACCAATGTTAATGGGCTCAATATCTGAAGTCAATATAGCCAAATATGACATTTAGCAAAATTGTTTATAGCTAGCTATATTGGATTTCAGAAATTACAATAGCTGTTTTTTAATGACAGAATCTAAAGAAAACTAATCCTGGAATTTCATTTACGGATGTGGGAAGAGTGCTTGGAGAGAAATGGAAAAAGATGTCAGGTACAGCTTGTTGCCAGTTATTTTATTTCACCAATCACTGATCTAAGCCTATTTCATTTGTGTTATGACTAATTTTTATGTTTCTTTGTATGTGCAATAAACAGCGGAGGAGAAGGAACCATACGAGGCAAAAGCCCAAGCGGATAAAAAACGTTACAAGGATGAGCTTAGTGGCTACAAGAATCCTCAACCCATGAACATTGATTCAGGAAATGAATCTGACAGTGCCTAAGGTGCCTTAATATAGATAGTAATCCTGACTGACTGCTTGATTGCAGTTTTACGGATACTGTCATGACAACTAATATAAGTCATGCTTTGTGAGATTTCTAATGGCAATGGCATCTCAAATGGTAATGGTAAATCAACACATTTTATGCTGTTTGGGATGACCTAATAACTTGTCAAGTCCACTGGAACGGTTCTATCCCCCGGGGTTCCAACTGCTTGTTTACATGGCTTGGGGAAGGTGGAAGAAGGATGAGGTTTCTGTATAACTAGATTAGATATCAATATTTTGTAATTCAGTCTGCTGACATACTGGCTACATAACTCTTATCAAGTTTCTGACCGGCTTAAATAGTAGTTAATTTTTGTGCCAAAATTTGCTTAAGCTGCTACATTCAGATTTCTTTTGATTCATTTCATATTTGCAGTTTGAATCATGATTAGGGTTATGCACCCGTTTAAATCTGATTTCTAAAACAAAAAACTGTTCTATGTTTTGAAAATTACTAGTCTTGAACGTTTTGGTCCATCCTATGAGCAGAGCTTCAAATGTTTTGGTCCATCCTATGTAAATTTTGACATGATCCAAACAATGGAACATAATACTATTCTATCATATACTACTTCATTCTATTCCATACCACCAATCGAAACAAAGACTAAGGCACTCTTTGGATATTTTAAAATGGATGGAATGAAGAAGAAGAAGAATGAAGTGACGTTGAATGAAATAGAATGAAATAGAGTTATTATTTATTCTATTGTTTGGAAATTTTAGAATAGAGTGAAATAAAATCTCCATTTCATTGATTGAAAAGTTGATGGAACAAAATGAATTATAATTTTTTTCTTTCATTTTTACTCTCGTTTGAAAATCGCTATTTTTGTAGAATGAAAACATATTATCCTTCATTATAATAATTAAAATTTTATAGATTAAGTAAATTTTTTCAAAGGAGAGGAATCTTTATCCTATATTTGTGCATGCTGCCACCATTGTATCAATTGAGAATATTACAATTTAAAATTGTTAAAATAATTTTTTTTTTTTTTACAAATAAACTAACAACATCCAGATAAATAGCTTAAAACGACAAAATATCTATATTTGTACTTGGTCGAAATAAAAAACATGGCAACAAAATAGAAAACAAAAAGTTGCACTAAAATGATGAACAAACACACGTTACTACACAAAGACTGGAAAAAAAAAACCAAAACCTTCGTCATGTTTGATATTATGTTTTTTTATAATTTAAAATTTACTAGAATTGGTCCAAATTGGATTACACATGTTACATGTTGTTCAGTTCAGAATGCCTTCAACGACTTTGGAGCTCGTAGTCCTATAATATATATATTTTTTACGTCCTCCAGAGTCCTATAATCCATGAGTTCAAGTATTCACCTTTGTATATTCGTACTTATTTGATTTTTTAAAACTGGGATTAAAACATGAATAAAACGCCATGTTTGATATTACACGACATTGTATATTTATTTGTTAGAGAAGTGAACCAGTGAGAAGGAAGAAACTTAGTTTGTATGTTTTGTTATAAAATAATAATTGGGATAATTTTGTAATTATAAATTTAAGTAGTTTGATTCCATCACATACACTTCAATGGGGGAGTGAAAAATAAGAGAAGAAAATCTAAATAGAGACAGAAATAGAAAGTTGCATTAAAAAACTCTCCTCTCAAGGTTCTAGAGGACGGAGAGATATTATTTAAGAAATATTAAAAAGTATTTTTAAAATACTAGTTGAAAATAGAGATATTACATTAAATAGTATAATAAAAATTGTATTTTTAATTTTTAAAATTCAACATTTATTTTTTCTATAAATTTTTTACTACATTTAAAATATTTGTTAGAATGGCCCATGTTATATTATTTTCCGTATTTGTTGGAAATCAAAGAATAGTTGATTTAAAATTTTAAATATCATTTTTCAAGATTAATATTTGGGTATATTGTCGCCCAGACAAAGAAAACATAGGAGTCTGGGACATGCATGACATGATTCCTTTTTTCTGTCTTTGACTCTTCTTTTGTTAGGGTTGGTCAAAATAAATACCTTGGTCAAAATAAATAACTTCACATAACACAGATTCTTCTTCGAAATTTAAATTTTTGTTCTATTTTATATAAGTTTTTTATTTTTTATTAATTAAAATTTTAAATTAAGTGAAAACCATGGTAGAATTATTATAAAAACAAGTATTAATTAATATGAATATTACTAAAAAAAAATATTTCGATCCAAATATTTTTTTTTATATAGTTTTTACAGTAAACATTTGAAGCTCTGCTCATGGCAGCCACCGGTTGTTTGCTTGTGAACCGAACACTTTTTTCTTTTGAATAATCGTTATCAGTTTTCACTTTAATTCAACCAATTTTATTAGTGTTTTCTTTCTTCTTTTATTTTCCAACGCATGTCCCTTTTGATTGAGAAAATTTCAAAAGATAAAGAGTTTTAATTTAGAGGGGCCTATTAGAAATAATATGTATGATATTTAATATGTGATGGATGAATTATTATATAAATAAATCTTATTGAAAGTCAATTAAAAAAATTACAATTAAGTGATTGAATTCAACTAAGTGACACAATACTTAAATCAAATTTAATTTATCCTCTGGTTGAACTAAGAATTATTAAACTCTTTTTCTCATGTAAAGCTTAATGTGAAAAAAAAAAAAACTAAAAAAATGATAAATATTAATAATCCTTGGATTATATTAATTTTGTGTAATAAAAACCGAGACCTCTTTGTAAACAGCAGAAGCAGCAGAGAAAGACAGTACTAAGCTACAACGTCAGTGACACTGTTCTGTTTCTCTTAAAACGCGTGTACGTATGCATCAACAAATATATATATATATATATATATATATATATATATATATATATATATATCTAC